>NW_026283376.1:0-55000 GCF_023373465.1 Oncorhynchus keta | reverse complement strand
TCTGCTGCCAATGACTGGAACGAATCCGTTTAGCAAAATCATTGAAGCTGGAAACTCAAACCCAAGCCCTATCTCCTTCACTAGCTTTAAGCAGCTGACAGATCACTGCACCTGTACATAGCCCATCTACCTACCTCATCCCCATACTGTATTTATTTATTTATCTTGCTCCTCTGCACCCCAGTATCTCTACTTGCACATTCATCTTCTGCACATCAATCACTCCAGTGTTTAATTGCTGTACTTCGCCACAATGGCCTATTTATTGCCTTACCTCCATTATCTTACCTGATTTGCAGGTTCCTTTCTTGTGGAATATTTTTTAAGAATTATCCACATTATCATACTAGTTTAATATCAGGTATCTGGTAACCTGTTTATCCTGTTTCTGACACATCAGCTTCACTGTGAGATTATTAAAGGTCAGTACAAATGTTAAAGCAACAATCAGCAGTAGAAACAATAACAAAGTGAACTCCCCGCCCCTGTTTTGGTAAAAAGCTGAAGGATGGGTCTGGAGAAATGGAACCACTCTCAAATTCATAGACGTAGCATCCATGATATAAAAGTGTAGCTTTAACCATGTTTTGATGCTATATGGTGTTTCTTTACTTTGATTACAAACATTGGAGTAAAACAAGCTTATATTTTGGGTTCTGACGGGGTTTCGACAAGCTCTGTAATGCACATCATTCATTTGTATGTTCAAAAAAAAATTGGATGCTGATTGGCTCTTTTTAAGGAGCATTCTGTCATGTAGTAGTGATGACAGGTAATAGGGAGCGAGAGTGTAGAGAGTGTAGAGAGTGTAGAGAGTGTAGCCTCTTCAGCTCACATCCTCATCTTGACACCATTCAGGACCAGGTTTCTCATTTCTCTCATCTTGACACCATTCAGGAGTCTTATGGCTTGGGGGAAGAAGCTGTTTAGAAGCTCTTGGACCTAGACTTGGCGCTCCGGTACCGCTTGCCGTGTGGTACCAGAGAGAACAGTCTAGGACTAGGGTGGCCAGAGTCTTTGACCATTTTTAGGGCCTTCCTCTGACACCGCCTGTTACAGAGGTCCTGGATGGCAGGAAGCTTGGCCCCAGTGATGTACTGGGCCGTTCGCACTACCCACTGTAGTGCCTTGTGGTCGGAGGCCGAGGAGTTGCCATACCAGGCAACTAGAGACGCAACCAGTCAGGATGCTCTCGATTGTGCAGCTGTAGAACCTTTTGAGGATTTGAGGACACATGCCAAATCTTTTCAGTCTCCTGAGGGGGAATAGGTTTTGTCGTGCCCTCTTCATGACTGTCTTGGTGTGCTTGGACCATGTTAGTTTGTTGGTGATGTGGACACAAAGGAACTTGAAGCTCTCAACCTGCTCCACTACAGACCCGTCAATGAGAATGTGGGTGTGCTCAGTCCTATTTTTCCTGTAGTCCACAATCATCTCCTTAGTCTTGATCGTGTTGAGGGAGAGGTTGTTGTCTTAGCACCACATGGCCAGGTCTCTGACCTCCTCCCTATAGGCTGTCTCGTCGTTGTTGGTGATCAGGCCTACCACTTGTGTCATCGGCAAATTTAATGATGGTGTTGGAGTCGTGCCTGGTCGTGCAGTCATGAGTGAACAGGGAGTAGAGGAGGGGACCGAGCATGCACCCGAGGGGCCTCTGTGTTGAGGATCAGCGTGGTGGATGTGTTGTTACCTACCCTTACCACCTGGGGCGTCCCGTCAGGAAGTCCAGGATCCAGTTGCAGAGGGAGGTGTTTAGTCCCAGGGTCCTTAGCTTATTGATGAGCTTTTAGGGCACTATGGTGTTGAACGCTGAGCTGTTGTCAATGAACAGCATTCTCACGTAGGTGTTCCTTTGTCCAGGTGGGAAAGGGCAGTGTGGGAGTGCAATGGAGATTGCATCATCTGTGGATCTGTTGGGGCGGTATGCAAATTGGAGTGGGTCTAGTGTTTCTGGGATGATGGTGTTGATGTAAGCCATGACCAGCCTTTCATGGCATTTCATGGCTACAGATGTGAGTGCTACAGGTCTGTAGTCGTTTAGGCAGGTTACCTTAGTGTTCTTGGGCACAGGGTCTATGGTGATCTGCTTAAAACATGTTGGTATTACAGACTCGGACAGGGAGAGGTTGAAAATGTCAGTGAATACACTTGCCAGTTGGTCAGCGCATGCTCGCAGTACACATCCTGGTAATCTATCTGGCCCTGCGGCCTTGTGAATGTTGACCTGTTTAAAGGTCTTACTCACATCTGCTGCGGAGAGCGTGATCACACAGTCTTCCGGAACAGCTGGTGCTCTCATGCATGTTTCAGTGTTATTTGCCTCGAAGCGAGCATAGAAGTAGTTTAGCTCTTCTGGTAGGCTTGTGTCACTGGGCAGCTCTCGGCTGTGCTTTCCTTTGTAGTCTGTAATGGTTTGCAAGCCCTGCCACATCCAACGAGCGTCAGAGCCGGTGTAGTACGATTCGATCTTAGTCCTGTATTGACGCTTTGCCTGTTTTACCGTTCGTCGGAGGGCATAGCGGATTTCTTATAAGCTTCCCGGGTTAGAGTCTCGCTCCTTGAAAGCTGCAGCTCTATCTTTTAGATCAGTGTGGATGCTGCCTGTAATCCATGGCTTCTGGTTGGGACATGTACTTACGGTCACTGTGGGGGCGACGTCATTGATGCACTTATTGATGAAGCCAATGACTGATGTGGTGTACTCCTCAATGCCATCGGAGGAATCCCGGAACATATTCTAGTCTGTGCAAGCAAACCAGTCCTGTAGCTTAGCATCTGCTTCCTCTGACCACTTTTTTATAGACCAGAGTCACTGGTGCTTCCTGCTTTAATTTTTGCTTGTAAGCAGGAATCAGGAGGATAGAATTATGGTCAGATTTGCCAAATGGAGGGAGGGAGAGCTTTGTATGCATCTCTGTGTGTGGAGAAAGCCAGATCTTTGTATGCATCTCTGTGTGTGAGTAAAGGTGGTCCAATCTTGTATGGTGGTCTAGATCTTTGTATGCATCTCTGTGTGGAGTAAAGGTGGTCCAGATCTTTGTATGCATCTCTGTGTGGGAGTAAAGGTGGTCCAGATCTTTGTATGCATCTCTGTGTGGAGTAAAGGTGGTCCAGATGCATCTCTGTGTTAAAGGTGGTCCAGATCTTTGTATGCATCTCTGTGTGGATTTAGACATGTGTCTCTGTGTGGATAGAAATTTAACATGTTAAAACGGAATTAAGTTTCCCTGCATTAAAGTCCCCAGCTACTAGGAGCGCCGCCTCTGGGTGAGGGGTTTTCTTATTTGCTTATGGCATTGAATAAGCTGTATTCCGCCATCTTAGTGCCTCTGACTGTGGTGGTTTGTATAAACAGCTACAAAGAATACAGATGAAAACTATCTCGGTAGGTAGTGTGGTCTACAGCTTATCTTGAGATACTCAACCTCAGGCGAGCAATAGCTTGAGACTTCCTTAGATATTGTGCACCAGCTGTTGTTTACTAAAATACATAGTCAGCCGCCCCTTGTTTTACCAGACGCCGCTGTTCTATCCTGCCGGTACATCATATAACCAGCCAGCTGTATGTTGATATTGTCGTCGTTCAGCCACGACTCCGTGAAGCATAAGATGTTACAGTTTTTAATATCCCATTGGTAGTTTAATCTTCCGCGTAACTCGTCGATTTTATTGTCCAAATATTGCACGTTTGCTTGCAGAATGGAGGGAGGTGGGGGTTTATTCGATCGCCTACGAATTCTCAGAAGGCAGCCCGACTTTTGGACTCTCTATTTCCCCGCCTCCTCTTCACGCAGATCACAGGGATTGGGTCCTGTTACAGAGGAAGCAGTGTATCTTTTGCGTCAGGCTCAGAGTCGTGAAAGAAGAAAAAGGATTCTGCTAGTCCGTGGTGAGTAATCGCAGTCCTGATGTCTAGAAGTTATTTTCGGTCATTAAGAGACGGTTATGTACAAAATAAGTTTAAAAAAAGTTACAACGCAAATAAACGAACAACAAAACACAATCGGCTGGGGGAACGTAAAACATCTGCCATCTTCTCCGGCGCCATCTTACTCAATGAAGATCTCTAACATTCAACTTGTTCACCTGTCATGTTTATTTAACCAGACAAGACCTGACATTGAGTTGAGGACTCAGACATTTTTCTTTTAACTAGGCATGTCAGTTATGAACAGTAATGGCATAGGAACAGTGGGTTAACTGCCTTGTTCAGGGGCAGATGTTTTACCTTGTCAGCTCGGGGATTCAATCTTACAACCTTTCGGTTACTAGTCCAACGCTCTAACCACTAGGCTACCTGCCAACATACAGGTACTCAGGAATAGGGTTTTAAATCACAGGGTTGCTATGGTTTTCTTTCAGTATAAAATTACAATATTGTCATATTCTCCCTCGGTTTAAAACCACAGTGTTGCTATATTCTCCCTCAGTATAAAATTACACAGTGTTGCCATATTCTCCTCAGTTTAAAACCACAGTGTTGCAATATATTCTCCCTCAGTTTAAAAACAGTGTTGCACAGTATAAAACCACAGTGTTGCCAGTATAAAACCATTGGTGTTCTATTCTCCTCAGTTTAAAACCACAGGGTTGCCATTTCTCCCTTGCAGCCACAATATTCTCCCTCAGTTTAAAACCACAGTGTTGCTATAGTATAAATTCCATATTCTCCCTCAGTTTAAAACCAAAGTTTGCATAAGGATAAAATGTCAATATTGCCATATTCTCCCTCAGTTTAAAACCACAGGGTTGCCATTTCTCCCTCAGTGTTGCCATAAAAAACCACAGTGTTGCTATATTCTCCTCAGTATAAAACCACAGTGTTGCTATATTCTCCCTCAGTATAAAACCACAGTGTTGCCATATTCTCCTCAGTAAAACCACAGTGTTGCTATATTCTCCCTCAGTATAAAACCACAGGGTTGCCATATTCTCCTCAGTTTAAAACCACAGGGTTGCCATATTCTCCTCAGTATAAAACCACAGTGTTGCTATATTCTCCCTCAGTATAAAACCACAGTGTTGCTATATTCTCCTCAGTATAAAACCACAGTGTTGCTATATTCTCCTCAGTATAAAACCACAGTGTTGCTATATTCTCCCTCAGTATAAAACCACAGTGTTGCTATATTCTCCTCAGTATAAAACAGTTTAAAAAAACCAGTGTTGCTATATTCTCCTCAGTATAAAACCACAGTGTTGCCATATTCTCCCTCAGTATGGAATTCCAGTATTACCATAGTTTTCTCTGTTTTAAACCACAGGGTTGCCATAGTTTTCTCTGTTTTAAACCACAGGGTTGCCATAGGTTTCTCTGTTTTAAACCACAGTGTTGCCATGTCTCTAGGGATGCTCTTTGAAGTCCATTCTCTCAGCTGTGTGCGTCAGTCGTACTACTGAGTATTCTGATCCAGCATCAACACACAGGCTGCATCCCAAAGGGAACCCTAATTCCCTATATAGTGGACTCTGGTCAAAAGCAGTGCACTATATAGGGAATAGGGTGCCAATTTGAAATTAGGGGTATGGGCTGGGTTCCAAATGCACGTCCCAAATGGCACCCTATTCCCTTTATAGCACACTTTCCTTGAGACTTTACCTTGAACTCAGTCACAGTTGGGGAGGGATGGAGAATGAAGGAAAGGAAAATGAAGGAATCCAAGATGTGTGTGTGTGGAGAAGTTCTGAGGAGACACTGTAGTTTGGTTTCAGTGTGTTCTCTCTGTCTGGATGCCTTTGTATCCTCTCTGATGTCTTGTTGCTGTTCTGATAGAACCCCGGCTGTTTGGGAAAAACACTGAGTCTGGAAGTAGAGTTTACGTTGGGTAGAGAGGGAGAGGAGGCTAAGTGCTATGGACGACCTGATGCTAAATTGGGCCGAGCTAGCGCACACACACACACTAACATATACACATACACACTGTCACACACACTGTCACATACACACAACACAAATCGCGGGTTGTTTCCCCCTCAGTAGCAGACCCTCACTGCTGGGTCTTCTCATTTATTAGAGAGAGAGAATCACACTTACACTCACTCCTCTCAAACAGAGTACGTCTTATGGGAGAGGTAGAGGGGGAGGGGAAGGAGGGGGAAGGGAAGGAGAGGTAGAGGGGGGGGAAGGAGAGGGGAGGGGAAGGAGAGGTAGAGGTGGGAGAATTATTTGAAATATTTTGTCACACCAGATAGCTTAACCAACACAAAAACATCCTATGGCGTTCTGCATTAGCATCGAACAGCCCCCGTGATATGCAGCTGTTCAGGGAAGCTAGAAACCGTTATACACAGGCAGTTAGAAAAGCCAAGGCTAGCTTTTTCAAGCAGAAATTTGCTTCCTGCAACACTAACTCAAAAAAGTTCTGGGACACTGTAAAGTCCATGGAGAATAAGAACACCTCCTCCCAGCTGCCCACTGCACTGAAGATAGGAAATACTGTCACCACTGATAAATCCACCATAATTGAGAATTTCAATAAGCATTTTTCTACGGCTGGCCATGCTTTCCGCCTGGCTACTCCTACCCCGGTCAACAGCACTGCACCCCCAACAGCAACTCGCCCAAGCCTTCCCCATTTCTCCTTCTCCCAAATCCATTCAGCTGATGTTCTGAAAGAGCTAAAAATCTGACCCCGACAAATCAGCCGGGCTAGACAATCTGGACCCTTTCTTTCTAAAATTATCTGCCGAAATTGTTGCCACCCTATTACTAACCTCTCTTTAAATGTCGTCTGAGATTCCCAAAGATTGGAAAGCAGCTGCGGTCATCCCGCTCTTCAAAGGGGGGACACTCTTGACCCAAACTGCTACAGACCTATATCTATCCTACCATGCCTTTCTAAGGTCTTCGAAAGCCAAGTCAACAAACAGATTACCGACCATTTCAAATCTCACCATACCTTCTGCTATGCAATCTGGTTTCAGAGCTGGTCATGGGTGCACCTCAGCCACGCTCAAGGTCCTAAACGATATCTTAACCGCCATCGATAAGAAACATTACTGTGCAGCCGTATTCATTGATCTGGCCAAGGCTTTCGACTCTGTCAATCACCACATCCTCATCGGCAGACTTGACAGCCTTGGTTTCTCAAATGATTGCCTCGCCTGGTTCACCAACTACTTCTCTGATAGAGTTCAGTGTGTCAAATCGGAGGGTCTGCTGTCCGGACCTCTGGCAGTCTCTAAGGGGATGCCACAGGGTTCAATTCTTGGACCGACTATCTTCTCTGTATACATCAATGAGGTCGGTCTTGCTGCTGGTGAGTCTCTGATCCACCTCTATGCAGACGACACCATTCTGTATACTTCCGGCCCTTCTTTGGACACTGTGTTAACAACCCTCCAGGCAAGCTTCAATGCCATACAACTCTCCTTCCGTGGCCTCCAATTGCTCTTAAATACAAGTAAAACTAAATGCATGCTCTTCAACCGATCGCTACCTGCACCTACCCGCCTGTCCAACATCACTACTCTGGACGGCTCTGACTTAGAATACGTGGACAACTACAAATACTTAGGTGTCTGGTTAGACTGTAAACTCTCCTTCCAGACCCATATCAAACATCTCCAATCCAAAGTTAAATCTAGAATTGGCTTCCTATTTCGCAACAAAGCATCCTTCACTCATGCTGCCAAACATACCCTTGTAAAACTGACCATCCTTCCAATCCTCGACTTTGGCGATGTCATTTACAAAATAGCCTCCAATACCCTACTCAACAAATTGGATGCAGTCTATCACAGTGCAATCCGTTTTGTCACCAAAGCCCCATATACTACCCACCATTGCGACCTGTACGCTCTCGTTGGCTGGCCCTCGCTTCATACTCGTCGTCAAACCCACTGGCTCCATGTCATCTACAAGACCCTGCTAGGTAAAGTCCCCCCTTATCTCAGCTCGCTGGTCACCATAGCATCTCCCACCTGTAGCACACGCTCCAGCAGGTAGTCTCTAGTCACCCCCAAAACCAATTCTTTCTTTGGCCGTCTCTCCTTCCAGTTCTCTGCTGCCAATTACTGGAACGAACTACAAAAATCTCTGAAACTGGAAACACTTATCTCCCTCACTAGCTTTAAGCACCAACTGTCAGAGCATCTTACAGATTACTTCACCTGTACATAGCCCACCTATAATTTAGCCCAAACATCTACCTCTTTCCCAACTGTATTTCATTAATTAATTTATTTTGCTCCTTTGCACCCCATTATTTTTATTTCTACTTTGCACATTCTTCCATTGCAAAACTACCATTCCAGTGTTTTTTTTGCAAAATTGTATTTACTTTGCCACCATGGCCTTGTTTGCCTTTACCTCCCTTCTCGCCTCATTTGCTCACATTGTATATAGACTTGTTTATACTGTATTATTGACTGTATGTTTGTTTTACTCCATGTGTAACTCTGCGTCATTGTATCTGTCAAACTGCTTTGCTTTATCTTGGCCAGGTCGCAATTGTAAATGAGAACTTGTTCTCTACTAGCCTACCTGGTTAAATAAAGGTGTTCTCAACTAGCCTACCTGGTTAAATAAAGGTGTTCTCTACTAGCCTACCTGGTTAAATAAAGGTGTTCTCTACTAGCCTACCTGGTTAAATAAAGGTGTTCTCTACTAGCCTACCTGGTTAAATAAAGGTGTTCTCAACTAGCCTACCTGGTTAAATAAAGGTGTTCTCTACTAGCCTACCTGGTTAAATAAAGGTGTTCTCTACTAGCCTACCTGGTTAAATAAAGGTGTTCTCTACTAGCCTACCTGGTTAAATAAAGGTGTTCTCAACTAGCCTACCTGGTTAAATAAAGGTGTTCTCTACTAGCCTACCTGGTTAAATAAAGGTGTTCTCTACTAGCCTACCTGGTTAAATAAAGGTGTTCTCAACTAGCCTACCTGGTTAAATAAAGGTGTTCTCTACTAGCCTACCTGGTTAAATAAAGGTGTTCTCAACTAGCCTACCTGGTTAAATAAAGGTGTTCTCTACTAGCCTACCTGGTTAAATAAAGGTGTTCTCAACTGGCCTACCTGGTTAAATAAAGGTGTTCTCAACTAGCCTACCTGGTTAAATAAAGGTGAAATAAAAAAATAAAAAATAGCCTACCTGGTTAAATGTGTTGTTTTACATGGCCTACCTGGTTAAATAAAGTAGTATGGCTCCCCTGGAGCAATTTAAAAAAGGTGTTCTCAGAAAAGCCATCCAAAAATGAAGGTGTTCTCAACTTCCTACAAAGTTACATAAAGGTGTTCCCAACTAGAGGAATAAATAAATGTATTGTGATTGGGGAACTGCCTACCTGGTTGCAGGGAACAAGACAAAACAAATGGATACATGAAAAATGGAGCTGCATGGCTAGAAATGGTGTTGTCGACCGCTAACATGGCCTGAACATAGGAGTAGGCCAACTGGATGAAGTCACATTAAGGAAAGATGACTAGAAAGCACATGGCGTGACCGCTGAACACCGCCCCAAGACAGGAAGAGGAACAGCGGAATAAATGACATTAATAAAGATGACTAGAAAACCGGTGAAAGACGTCAGGGAACACCGCCCCAACAAATGGATACACAAAACAAAATGGAAAAAAGTGTGAGCATTAATAAAGGACTAGAAAGCCGGTGGCGTCGACCGCTGAACACCGCCTGAACAAGGAGAGGAGCCGACTTGGATGGAAGTCGTGACATTAATAAAGATGACTAGAAAGCCGGTGACGCGACCGCTGAACACCGCCCCAACAAGGAGAGGAGCCGACTGGAGGAAGTCGTGACATTAATTAAGATGACTAGAAAGCCGGTGACGTCGACCGCTGAACGCCGCCCCAACAAGGAGAGGTGCCAACTTCGGCGGAAGTCGTGACGCAAACTTAATCTGAAAGTTTCAATATGGATTATTTTAAACCCAAGAACATTTTTTTAGAACAGTAATCTTAGTAAGAAATATTCTAACATGATTGCCATTGCTAGCTAGATAGCTAGCTAAAACGGTTGCCTAGCAACAAACATCATAAGTAGATTTGTAAGAAGATATTTGAGAAGTTTGGAAGAAAATCATTAAATCTTAAGATATCGAATTGCACTTATGAACTTCTTATTATTTTATTAAGAAGCTTATTTTAGTTTTGTGTGAGAAGTGTTTTGTAAATCTGGGCCCAGAACACTAAGAACATTCTTTCTTTCTTTGAGGATTTTTTTGTTTTGTTATTGTTATTTTAAATACATGTTTTAGGCCTACTTATTTTGGCCCATAAATGTTTGTATTTTGCAAACGTTTTTAAAATTGTTTTATATCGAATGTTTGGTGTTAATGGATGGTTTAAAATGTTTATTTGAAATAATGTTTAGGCCTACTTATTTTTGTTGATAAATGTTTTATATTGAATAATTGATGTTAATGGATGGTGTCAAAACTAGATCAAACAAAAATACATTCTTTAAAACGAAAATACATTGTAAAAACTATAAAGACACTGTCCCGACCGTCAGAAGAAATGGACCATAGCGCAGCGTGGTGACCGTACACTACTTTATTTCTAATGTCGCCAACAATAAACAATACCAACCGACCGTGAAGCTTAAGAGAGCTATGGTGCCACTAACAAAGTCAACTTCCCACAAATAACAAAGGGAAAAGGCTGCCTAAGTATGATTCCCAATCAGAGACAACGGTAGACAGCTGTCCCTGATTGAGAACCATACCCGGCCAAAACATAGAAGTACAAAAACCTAGAAAACAAAACATAGAATGCCCACCCAAATCACACCCTGACCAAACCAAAATAGAGACATAAAAGGCTCTCTAAGGTCCGGGCGTGACAGACACCAGCCTAGGAGATGTTGTGGCAGGACTTGAAACAAGCAGTTCATGCTTAAAACCCACAAATGTTGCAGAGTTAAACCAGTTCTGCATACAAGAGTGGGCCAAAATTCCTCCACAGCGATGTGAGAGACTGATCAACAACTACAGGAAGCATTTGGTTGCAGTCATTGGCGCTAATGGTGGCACAACCAGTTATTGAGTGTAAGAGATGACATTTTCACACGGGAATTGTGGGTTGCATAACTTTGTTTAATTTAATTAAATATTTGTAAACTCAGGTTCCCTTTATCTAATATTAGGTTTTGGTTGAAGATCTGATAACATTCAGTATCAAAACTGCAAAAATAGAGAAAATCAGAAACGCGGAAAATAACTTTTCACGGCACTGGGCCGAGGCTTCAATATTCTGCCTGTATGAACACGTTTATTTTAGGCCATAATTAAATCTGTAAGCTACATGTACAGTATTCTGCCTGTATGAATGAATATGGGATTGAATGAAAATCAGTAAACATACACATTTAATAACAGACTCATGAACACGATCACGCACTAGTCTACAGCTGGTTTCACAGCTTCCCCCGGGCTTCCCGGTGCTTCACAGCTTCCCGGTGCTTCCCGGGCTTCACAGCTTCCCCATCACAGCTTCCCCGGTGTTTCACAGCTTCCCGGGCTTCACAGCTTCCCCCGGCTTCAGCTTCCCCGGGCTTCTCAGCTTCCCGGGGCTTCAGCTTCCTCGGGGCTTCACACAGCTTCCCCGGGCTTCACAGCTTCCCGGGCTTCACAGCTTCCCGGGGCTTCTCAGCTTCCCGGGGCTTCATCTTCCTCGGGGCTTCATAGCTTCCTCGGGGCTTCATAGCTTCCTCGGGGCTTCATCTTCCTCGGGGCTTCAGCTTCCCCGGGCTTCATAGCTTCCTCGGGGCTTCACAGCTTCCCGGAAACTTCAGCTTCCCACGGGGAGGAAGGAGCTTCCTGCAGTGTTCCCGGGCTTCTCAGCTTCCCCAGGGCTAATAGCTTCCCCGGGCTTCATAGCTTCCCCGGTGTTTCACAGCTTCCCTGACGCTCACAGCTTCATCAGGAAACTCAACGTACACACACACAGTGGAGGAAGGAAGTTTGCTTTTGCTGCAGTGTTCACATAAAAATAATATGCAGCACACACACACACACACACACACACACACACACACACACACACACACACACACACACACACACACACACACACACACACACACACACACACACACACATTATCTCTCTTACACATACACACATTCTCTCTACACATAAGATGAGCTTTAGGATACAGAGGAGAGCGGGAACAGGTGATTGAGTGAAGGGATGCTAGAACGAGGAGATCCCCCTCTATCTTTGCAAGTTAAGGGCCAGTCTATGGGCTGAATGTCACCTCCCCTCTCTTTGCAAGTTAAGGGCCAGTCTATGGGCTGAATGTCACCTCCCCTCTGTCTTTGCAAGTTAAGGGCCAATATATGGGCTGAATGTCACCTCCCCCTCTGTCTTTGCAAGTTAAGGGCCAGTCTATGGGCTGAATGTCGCCTCGCCCTCTGTCTTTGCAAGTTAAGGGCCAGTCTATGGTCTGAATGTCACCTCCCCCTCTGTCTTTGCAAGTTAAGGGCCAGTCTATGGGCTGAATGTCGCCTCGCCCTCTGTCTTTGCAAGTTAAGGGCCAGTCTATGGGCTGAATGTCACCTCCCCCTCTGTCTTTGCAAGTTAAGGGCCAGTCTATGGGCTGAATGTCACCTCCCCCTCTGTCTTTGCAAGTTAAGGGCCAGTCTATGGGCTGAATGTCACCTCCCCCTCTGTCTTTGCAAGTTAAGGGCCAGTCTATGGGCTGAATGTCACCTCCCCCTTCTCTTTGCAATTAAGGGCCAGTCTATGGGCTGAATGTCACCTCCCCTCTGTCTTTGAAGTTAAGGGCCAATGATATGGGCTGAATGGATTTGTCTTTGCTCTTTAGCCAGTCTATGGGCTGAATGTCGCCTCGCCCTCTGTCTTTGCAAGTTAAGGGCCAGTCTATGGTCTGAATGTCACCTCCCCCTCTGTCTTTGCAAGAAGGGCCAGTCTATTTCTGAATGTTGCCTTCTGTCTTTGCAAAAGGGCCAGTCTATGGGCTGAATGTCACCTCCCCACTCTGTCTTTTGCAAAATTAAGGGCCAGTCTATGGGCTGAATGTCACCTCCCCTCTGTCTTTGCAAGTTAAGGGCCAGTCTATGGGCTGAATGTCACCTCTCCCTCTGTCTTTTTTCAAGCTTAAGGGCCAGTCTATGGGCTGAATGTCACCTCCCTCTGTCTTTGCAAGTTAAGGGCCAGTCTATGGGCTGAATGTCCCCTCCTTCTGAAATTAGAAAGATGCTATCTACCTGTGGAATCGTGATTCGTCCGGAAGGATTTGCTGCTCTTTAGCTATTGGTGGCCACAGTATAAAGACTGACCTACAGTACCATTTCTGCCCACCAGAAATTAGGTTAGAGCAGCTCCAGCCAACCATATACAGTATCTCCATAATACGTATTTTTTCAGGCTGTATCCAGTGTGTGTTGGGCTGTATCCAGTGTGTGTTGGGCTGTATCCAGTGTGTATTGGGCTGTATCCAGTGTGTATTGGGCTGTGTCCAGTGTGTATTGGGCTGTGTCCAGTGTGTATTGGGCTGTATCCAGTGTGTCGGGCTGTATCCAGTGTGTGTTGGGCTGTATCCAGTGTGTGTCGGGCTGTATCCAGTGTGTGTTGGGCTGTATCCAGTGTGTGTCGGGCTGTATCCAGTGTGTGTTGGGCTGTATCCAGTGTGTTGGGCTGTATCCAGTGTGTGTTGGGCTGTATCCAGTGTGTGTTGGGCTGTATCCAGTGTGTGTTGGGCTGTATCCAGTGTGTATTGGGCTGTATCCAGTGTGTGTTGGGCTGTATCCAGTGTGTGTTGGGCTGTATCCAGTGTGTGTGGGCTGTATCCAGTGTGTGTTGGGCTGTATCCAGTGTGTGTCGGGCTGTATCCAGTGTGTTGGGCTGTATCCAGTGTGTGTGTTGGGCTGTATCCAGTGTGTGTCGGGCTGTATCCAGTGTGTGTGGGCTGTATCAGTGTGTTGGGCTGTATCCAGTGTGTTTAGTTGTGTCCAGTGTGTGTTGGGCTGTAGTGTGTTTAGCTGTGTCCAGTGTGTGTTGGGCTGTATCCAGTGTGTTGGGCTGTGTCCAGTGTGTTGGGCTGTATCCAGTGTGTGTTGGGCTGTATCCAGTGTGTTGGGCTGTATCCAGTGTGTGTTTGGCTGTATCCAGTGTGTTTAGCTGTGTCCAGTGTGTGTTGGGCTGTATCCAGTGTGTTGGGCTGTGTCCAGTGTGTGTTGGGCTGTATCCAGTGTGTGTTGGGCTGTATCCAGTGTGTGTTGGGCTGTATCCAGTGTGTGTTGGGCTGTGTCCAGTGTGTTTAGCTGTGTCCAGTGTGTGTTGGGCTGTATCCAGTGTGTTTAGCTGTGTCCAGTGTGTGTTGGGCTGTATCCAGTGTGTTTGGGCTGTGTTCCAGTGTGTTGGGCTGTATCCAGTGTGTGTTGGGCTGTATCCAGTGTGTTTAGCTGTGTCCAGTGTGTGTTGGGCTGTATCCAGTGTGTGTTGGGCTGTGTCCAGTGTGTTTAGCTGTGTCCAGTGTGTGTTGGGCTGTATCCAGTGTGTTTAGCTGTGTCCAGTGTGTTGGGCTGTATCCAGTGTGTGTTGGGCTGTGTCCAGTGTGTGTTGGGCTGTGTCCAGTCCAGTGTGTTGGGCTGTATCCAGTGTGTTTAGTTGTGTCAGTGTGTATTGGGCTGTATCCAGTGTGTTGGGCTGTGGTCAGTGTGTATTGGGCTGTATCCAGTGTGTATTGGGCTGTGTCCAGTGTGTTTAGCTGTGTCCAGTGTGTGTGGGCTGTGTCCAGTGTGTTTAGCTGTGTCCAGTGTGTGTTGGGCTGTGTCCAGTGTGTTTAGCTGTGTCCAGTGTGTGTTGGGCTGTGTCCAGTGTGTTTAGCTGTGTCCAGTGTGTGTTGGGCTGTGTCCAGTGTGTTTAGCTGTGTCCAGTGTGTGTTGGGCTGTGTCCAGTGTGTTTAGCTGTGTCCAGTGTGTTTAGCTGTGTCCAGTGTGTTCGGGCTGTATCCAGTGTGTGTTGGGCTGTATCCAGTGTGTTGGGCTGTATCTAGTGTGTGTTAGGCCTCATATCCAGGCTCTGGTGTCTCAAAGCAATGAGCAGGACATGAGTCATCACCTCACAGGATGAGCCATGACCCTATGACCCTTCAGTTACTTAGGGTCAATCACACATGCAACACACACACATACTATTCTGCCCATTCACACACACACACACACACACACACACACACACACACACACACACACACACACACACACACACACACACACACACACACACACACACACACACACACACACACACACACACACACACACACACACACACACACACACATCACACACACACAGGACATCTGTTTCAGATTTTATGTCCTGGGTGCTCCTTCTCATTGTGTATAGTTGTAAACCACCAGCTATCTGTTTAAGATGCCAGACCTTATTGATTCAAGCTGAATGCAGGGCCCTGGGTGTGCTAAAGTCCTGTCATAGATTACACTCTTTCCTTTGTCTTCAGAAATGAACACAAAAAAAATCAGTTATGTGGTTTCATTTCTTCCCTAGTCCTTTTTCAGTCTCCATAGATTAAATATCAAGATAAGATCCCCCTCCGCCCACATCAGAAGTGTTACCACATACAATACCAAAGGGAACATATTAAAAGTCTCTCCTCTCTCTCTCCACAGATCCAGCCCTATGATAAGATAGCAGCGCTGCCCTGCCGGACAGCCTGGCAGACAGTCTCAACAAGCTGGTGGTCGTCAAGTTGAATGGAGGCCTGGGGACCAGCATGGGCTGTAAAGGCCCCAAGAGCCTCATCAGCGTCCGCAACGAGAACACTTTCCTGGACCTCACCGTGCAGCAGATAGAGGTACCTGTCGTCAATATGTTGTTAGAATGTCATCAGCAGTCATCAGCAGTCATAGACATGTCATGAGCAGTCATAGACATGTCATGAGCAGTCATAGACATGTCATGAGCAGTCATAGACATGTCATGAGCAGTCATGGGCATATCTGGCTCCGAAGTGGTGCAGCGGTCTGAGGCACTGCATCGCAGCGGACTGAGGCACTGCATCTCAGCGGTCTGAGGCACTGCATCTCAGCGGACTGAGGCACTGCATCTCAGCGGTCTGAGGCACTGCATCTCAGCGGTCTGAGGCACTGCATCTCAGCGGTCTGGAGGCACTGCATCTCAGCGGTCTGAGCACTGCATCTCAGCGGACTGAGGCACTGCATCTCAGCGGTCTGAGGCACTGCATCTCAGCGGTCTGAGGCACTGCATCTCAGCGGTCTGAGGCACTGCATCTCAGCGGACTGAGGCACTGCATCTCAGCGGTCTGAGGCACTGCATCTCAGCGGACTGAGGCACTGCATCTCAGTGGTCTGAGGCACTGCATCTCAGTGGTCTGAGTCTCCAGCACTGCATCTCAGCGGTCTGAGGCACTGCATCGGCTGTCTGAGGCACTGCATCTCAGCGGTCTGTGGCACTGCATCTCAGCGGACTGAGGCACTGCATCTCAGCGGTCTGAGGCACTGAATCTCAGCGGTCTGAGGCACTGCATCTCAGCGGACTGAAGCACTGCATCTCAGCGGTCTGAGCACTGCATCTCAGCGGTCTGAGGCACTGCATCTCAGCGGTCTGAGGCACTGCATCTCAATGCACTGTGTCTCAGCGGACTGAGAAACTGCATCTCAGCGGTCTGAGGCACTGCATCTCAGCGGTCTGAGGCACTGCATCTCAGCTGTCTGAGGCACTGCATCTCAGCGCATTGTGTCTCAGCAGACTGAGGCACTGCATCTCAGCGGTCTGAGGCACTGCATCTCAGCACACTGCTTTCTCAGGGTCCAGTGAGGCACTGCATCTCAGCGGTCTGAGGCACTGCATCTCAGCGTCTAGGCACTGCATCTCAGCGGTCTGAGGCACTGCATCTCAGCGGACTGAGGCACTGCATCTCAGCGGTCTGAGGCACTGCATCTCAGCGGTCTGAGGCACTGCATAGCGGATTGATACTGCATCTCAGCGGACTGAGGCACTGCATCTCAGCCTGAGGCACATCTCAGCCTGGGCACTGCATCTCAGTCTAAGAAGCCCGGTCTGAGGCACTGCATCTCAGCGGTTGAGGCACTGCATCTCATCAGGCACTGCATCTCAGCGGACTGGGCTGGGAAGTTCTGTGAGGCCCATCTCAGCGGTCTGAGGCACTGCATCTCAGTGGTCTGGGCACTGCATCTCAGCGGACTGAGGCACTGCATCTCAGTGTGTCTGAGGCACTGCATCGCAGCGGACTGAGGCACTGCATCTCAGTGGTCACACAGGCACTGCATCTCAGTGGTCTGAGGCACTGTCAGCGGTCTGAGGCACTGCATCGCAGCGGATTGAGGCACTGCATCTCAGCGGTCTGAGCACTGCATCTCAGCGGACTGAGGCACTGCATCTCAGCGGTCTGAGGCACTGAATCTCAGCCAGGTGAGGCACTGCATCGCAGCGGACTGAGGCACTGCATCTCAGTGGTCTGAGGCACTGCATCTCAGCGGTCTGAGGCACTGCATCTCAGCGGTCTGGAGGCACTGCATCTCAGTGCACTGTGTCTGCGGACTGGGGTACTGCATCTCAGCGGTCTGAGGCACTGCATCTCAGCGGTCTGAGGCACTGCATCTCAGTGGTCTGAGGCACTGCATCTCAGCTGTCTGAGGCACTGCATCTCAGCGCATTGTGTCTCAGCAGACTGAGGCACTGCATCCAGCGGTCTGAGGCACTGCATCTCAGCACACTGCTTCTCAGCGGTCTGAGGCACTGCATCTCAGCGGTCTGAGGCACTGCATCTCAGCGGTCTGAGGCACTGCATCTCAGCGGTCTGAGGCACTGCACCTCAGCGGTCTGAGGCACTGCACCTCAGCGGGAGGCACTGCACCTCAGCGGTCTGAGGCACTGCATCTCAGCGGTCTGAAGCACTGCATCTCAGCGGTCTGAGGCACTGCATCTCAGCGGTCTGAGGCACTGCACCTCAGCGGTCTGAGGCACTGCACCTCAGCGGTCTGAGGCACTGCACCTCAGCGGTCTGAAGCACTGCATCTCAGCGGTCTGAGGCACTGCATCTTAGTGCTTGAGGCGTCCCTAATGACTCTGGTTCGATTCCAGGCTGCATCACGACCGGCCTTGATTGGGAGTTCCATAGGTCGGTGCACAATTGGCCCAGCGTCGTCCGGGTTTGGCTGCGGTAGGCCGTCATTGTAAAAATAATTGGTTCTTGACTGACTTGCCTCGTTAAATAAAGGTTAAACACGACATAAGAGATGTCATAACTGTCATTATATCATTATAACTCATAATGACTTGTTATAACAGATATGTGCCACAAGAGTGTTGTACGCATGACATAAGAGACGTCATAAGAATTGTATAGTGGTTACATTTCATCAACCCTCAGACACATTTCTGAAAACGTACCAAACCAAGTGACTGGGCTGTCGGGACTCCAGATTATGACTTTAATGAGGGAGAGACGACTGGACACAGACAGGTCACAGACAGACAGGCAGACAGGCAGGCAGGCACAGGCAGGCACACAGGCACAGGCAGGCAGGGCAGGCAGGCAGGCAGGCAGGCAGGCAGGCAGGCAGGCAGGCAGGCAGGCAGGCAGGCAGGCAGGCAGGCAGGCACAGGCAGGCAGGCATAGGCAGGCACAGGACAGACAGACGACAGTCTGAGAACCTTTACTCAGGGAGAGGGCAGATAACATTAATGTGAGTTGGTATCCATTTTCTCCCTAAATGGCCTGATTCATAGTGGAGGTAATATGCCTATATCTGGAGGGTAAAATGACTGTCCCAGAACCACTGGGATGTGAGACAGACACAGGACACAGTGTATGGAGGTGGGGAGAGTGTTCATGATGTGGATGTTGATGAAGGCAGACCCCCCACACACCTCTCTGATTCAGAGAGGGTTGGGAGACAGACACAGGACACAGTGTATGGAGGTGGGTTCATGATGTTGATGAAGGCAGCCCCCCCCACACACCTCTCTGATTCAGAGGGTTGGGAGACAGACACAGGACACAGTGTGTGGAGGTGGGTTCATGATGTTGATGAAGGCAGCCCCCCCCACACACCTCTCTGATTCAGAGGGTTGGGAGACAGACACAGGACACAGTGTGTGGAGGGGGTTCATGATGTTGATGAGGCAGCCACAGATACCACACCTCACTGATTCAGAGCGGGTTGGGAGACATGTGGAAGACATATTTCAGTTGAATGCTTTCAGTTGTTCCCTTTCCCTTTGCTTGCAGCCGTTACACAACACACACAGATACACACACACACACACACATATACAGACAACCACACACACACACACACACACACACACACACACACACATATACAGACAACCACACACACACACATATACAGACAACCGCACACAAGTCCGCAAACAAATACCGCCTCTCTCTTGCTCTGACACACACACACACCTCTCAGTTCCAGCACACTGCGCTCTCTGTCCCCCCTCTGCCTGGCCAAACCCACAGACCTGCCCATAGAATAACAGCTCTCCTTTCAGTCAGACTGCCTGAAGACATTAGAGAGCTTTACACAGACCTCAGCTGATCTTATAATATACTAAATATAATGATCATGATGTTTAATCTACTTGAGAGATACATAATATGACATTTAGAGAGTCCCTCCTCTCTAGCCTGCTGACCTTTCAACTCTGTCCTGGGTCCTCTGAGGAAATGGGAGTTCATAACTTCCCAAAATTAATAAAACGAAACTTGGTTTCAAAAATGGTTGCACTAAATCTAAACCAACATCCTACAGTGGAATAGATCCTGTTACGCCAGTCAGACAGTGTGTGATTTCCTGGTAGTTACGTTGATTGTGTCATATCCTGGTAGTTACATTGGTTGGTAGTGGAGCTGAACTTCACACGACCCACCTCTCCTAGGACAGTCCCACCTTTAATGACCTCATAAAGCCGAGACGAACCTCGACCAGCCCGGTTGCTTCATAAACTCCACCACACACCCACACAGCTTTTTAACAGTTTACCGTAACAACCCCTCCCTCGTTAAAGTCTGGACTCTAGAGTCTTCGGGCTTGTTCAGCATTGCAGACGACTGGGCAGCCAGACTGCCGACTAACTGAGCACAAATCCCTTGCATCATAAATAACTACTCATTATGATTTGTCAATCAGTCAGTCACAATGCATCTCGGATTGGATGCTCTCCAACACTGCCATTGCATTAGCTCCAAACAGCCTGTCACTTGGTTTGCTGTGGCCAATATGGCCGCCAAGCACTCCTTTCACCTGTTCTCAATCCAATATGGCCAGGCAATGACTCCTTTCACCTGTTCTCAATCCAATATGGCCGCCTAAGCACTCCTTTCACCTGTTCTCAATCAATATGGCCACAAGCACTCCTTTCACCTGTTCTCAATCCAATATGGCCACCAAGCACTCCTTTCACCTGTTCTCAATCCAATATGGCCACCAAGCACTCCTTTCACCTGTTCTCAATCCAATATGGCCGCCAAGCACTCCTTTCACCTGTTCTCAATCCAATATGGCCGCCAAGCACTCCTTTCACCTGTTCTCAATCCAATATGGCCGCCAAGCACTCCTTTCACCTGTTCTCAATCCAATATGGCCACCAAGCACTCCTTTCACCTGTTCTCAATCCAATATGGCCGCCAAGCACTCCTTTCACCTGTTCTCAATCCAATATGGCCACCAAGCACTCCTTTCACCTGTTCTCAATCCAATATGGCCGCCAAGCACTCCTTTCACCTGTTCTCAATCCAATATGGCCGCCAAGCACTCCTTTCACCTGTTCTCAATCCAATATGGTCGCGCACTCCTTTCACCTGTTCTCAATCCAATATGGCCGCCAAGCACTCCTTTCACCTGTTCTCAATCCAATATGGCCGCCAAGCACTCCTTTCACCTGTTCTCAATCCAATATGGCCGCCAAGCACTCCTTTCACCTGTTCTCAATCCAATATGGCCACACTCCTTTCACCTGTTCTCAATCCAATATGGCCGCCAAGCACTCCTCACCTGTTCTCAATCCAATATACCACCTGTAACAACACTCCTTTCACCTGTTCTCAATCCAATATGGTCTCCTTTCACCAGTTCCAATCAATATTAATAAAACTTGACCTGTTCTCAAGAAGTCCTTTCACCTGTTCTCAACAATATGGCCGCCAGACCTGTTCTCAATCTGGCCACCAAGTCCCTGTTCTCAATCATATGGCCGTCCCACTCCTTTCACCTGTTCTCATTATGATCCCAGCACCTGTTCAATCAATATGGCCGCCAAGCACTTTCACATGTTCTCAATCCAATATGGCCAAGAGCACCTTTCACCAGTTCTCAATATGGCCACCAAGCACTCCTTTCACCTGTTCTCAATCAATATGGCCACCAAGCACTCCTTTCACCTGTTCTCAATCCAATATGATACAAGCACTCCTTTCACCTGTTCTCAATCCAATATGGCCGCCAAGCACTCCTTTCACCTGTTCTCAATCCAATATGGCCGCCAAGCACTCCTTTCACCTGTTCTCAATCCAATATGGCCACAAGCACTCCTTTCACCTGTTCTCAATCCAATATGGCCGCCAGACATGTTCTCAATCCAATATGGCCACCAAGCACTCCTTTCACCTGTTCTCAATCCAATATGGCCACCAAGCACTCCTTTCACCTGTTCTCAATCCAATATGGCCGCCAAGCACTCCTTTCACCTGTTCTCAATCCAATATGGCCGCCAAGCACTCCTTTCACCTGTTCTCAATCCAATATGGCCACCAAGCACTCCTTTCACCTGTTCTCAATCCAATATGGCCACAAGCACTCCTTTCACCTGTTCTCAATCCAATATGGCCGCAGCACTGTTCTCAATCCAATATGGCCGCCAAGCACTCCTTTCACCTGTTCTCAATCCAATATGGCCGCCAAGCACTAATCCAATATGGCCGCCCCACTACCTGTTCTCAATCCAATATGGCCACCAAGCACTCCTTTCACCTGTTCTCAATCCAATATGGCTGCCAAGCACTCCTTTCACCTGTTCTCAATCCAATATCTTTTCCCCTCAGCACTTGAACAAGAAGTACAACACAGACGTTCCTCTGGTCCTGATGAACTCCTTCAACACGGATGAAGACACCAAGAAGATCCTTCAGAAATACACACACCACCGTGTCAAGATCACACCTTCAACCAGAGCAGGTAACACACGCACCACAGTATGTCTCATATCTTGCTTGATCAGAATATATGAGACATTCTGGACATAAAAATGGAAATCCTGTCTGTAGCAATGAATGGACTCTAAAGACTTAAAGGAGAAATCCACCCAAAACCACAAATTCCTCTAATTGACAGTGTTAAATAACACTAACATGTGAGTATGTGTGAGAAAAGTAGCTAAACTTGTGAGTATTTAAATATTTAATTTTGCCGTTATAATAAGGTTGGTAGCAACATGGAAAATCATTGTGGAAATCTGTTGCAGTTCAAATCAACTACAAAGTCCACAATAATACCAAAGACAATATCAGCATGTAGAGTAGATAGTTAGCTGTAAAATTGACTAAATAAACGGCACTATCAATTGTGACACATCACCTGGAATCGGTCCTATGTAGCAACATTTGACTTTTTTATTTGATTTACATTGGATAAAAAGTAGAGACTGGGCTAGAAAATGGTATATCATACTACTACCAATACATACATTGGCATTGCTGTAGTATGAATCTGCAGGTAGCTAAAGCTAACCAACTAGGTTCAATGTTAGCTAGCTAACATTAGGCTATAACTAGCAATGCAAATGGATTTCTGATTCAAATAATATTACTGCACAGATTACGCACGTAACGTTAGATAGCGAGCCAGCATGCTAACGTTCACTAGCTAGAAAACAGTACGCTTTAACTTGCAATGAAAACAACTTTCTGACAAAATTAGAAACTTAGAATATCTGAAATTGTAGCTGAACTCTTAACGGTATACACTAATGAACTCTTCACGGTATACACTAATGAACTCTAAACGGTATACACTAATGAACTCTTCACGGTATACACTAATGCACTCTAAACGGTATACACTAATGAACTCTTCACGGTATACACTAATGAACTCTTCACGGTATACACTAATGAACTCTTCACGGTATACACTAATGAACTCTTCATGGTATACACTAATGAACTCTAAACGGTATACACTAATGAACTCTTCACGGTATACACTAATGAACTATTCACGGTATACACTAATGAACTCTTCACGGTATACACTAATGAACTCTAAACATTTACATTTAATGAACTCTTCAGAGCGGTATACACTAATGAACTCTTAAACGGTATACACTAATGAACTCTTCACGGTAGACACTAATGAACTCTTCACGGTATACACTAATGAACTCTCACGGTAGACACTAATGAACTCTTAACGGTAGACACTAATGAACTCTTCACGGTATACACTAATGAACTCTTCACGGTATACACTAATGAACTCTTCACGGTATACACTAATGAACTCTTCACGGTATACACTAATGAACTCTTCATGGTATACACTAATGAACTCTTCACGGTAGACACTAATGAACTCTTCACGGTATACACTAATGAACTCTTCACGGTAGACACTAATGAACTCTTCACGGTATACACTAATGAACTCTTCACGGTAGACACTAATGAACTCTTCACGGTATACACTAATGAACTATTCACGGTATACACTAATGAACTCTTCACGGTATACACTAATGAACTCTAAACGGTATACACTAATGAACTCTTCACGGTATACACTAATGAACTCTTCACGGTATACACTAATGAACTCTTCACGGTAGACACTAATGAACTCTTCACGGTATACACTAATGAACTCTTCACGGTAGACACTAATGAACTCTTCACGGTATACACTAATGAACTCTTCACGGTATACACTAATGAACTCTTCACGGTATACACTAATGAACTCTTCACGGTAGACACTAATGAACTCTTCCCGCGGTAAACGGTATACACTAATGAACTCTTCACGGTAGACACTAATGAACTCTTCACGGTATACACTAATGAACTCTTCACGGTATACACTAATGAACTCTTCACGGTATACACTAATGAACTCTTCACGGTATACACTAATGAACTCTTCACGGTAGACACTAATGAACTCTTCACGGTAGACACTAATGAACTCTTCACGGTATACACTAATGAACTCTTCACGGTATACACTAATGAACTCTTCACGGTATACACTAATGAACTCTTCACGGTATACACTAATGCACTCTTCACGGTATACACTAATGAACTCTTCACGGTATACACTAATGAACTCTTCACGGTATACACTAATGAACTCTTCACGGTATACACTAATGAACTCTTCACGGTATACACTAATGAACTCTTCACGGTAGACACTAATGAACTCTTCACGGTAGACACTAATGAACTCTTCACGGTATACACTAATGAACTCTTCACGGTATACACTAATGAACCCTTCACGGTATACACTAATGAACTCTTCACGGTAGACACTAATGAACTCTTCACGGTATACACTAATGAACTCTTCACGGTATACACTAATGAACTCTTCACGGTATACACTAATGAACTCTTCACGGTATACACTAATGAACTCTTCACGGTATACACTAATGAATTCTTCACGGTATACACTAATGAACTCTTCACGGTAGACACTAATGAACCCTTCACGGTATACACTAATGAACTCTTCACGGTATACACTAATGAACTCTTCACGGTATACACTAATGAACTCTTCACGGTATACACTAATGAACTCTTCACGGTATACACTAATGAACTCTTCACGGTATACACTAATGAACTCTTCACGGTATACACTAATGAACTCTTCACGGTATACACTAATGAACTCTTCACGGTATACACTAATGAACTCTTCACGGTAGACACTAATGAACTCTTCACGGTATACACTAATGAACTCTTCACGGTATACACTAATGTACTCTTCACGGTATACACTAATGAACTCTTCACGGTATACACTAATGAACTCTTCACGGTATACACTAATGAACTCTTCACGGTATACACTAATGAACTCTTCACAGTATACACTAATGAACTCTTCACGGTATACACTAATGAACTCTTCACGGTATACACTAATGAACTCTTCACGGTATACACTAATGAACTCTTCACGGTATACACTAATGAACTCTTCACGGTATACACTAATGAACTCTTCACGGTATACACTAATTAACTCTTCACGGTAGACACTAATGAACTCTTCACGGTATACACTAATGAACTCTTCACGGTATACACTAATGTACTCTTCACGGTATACACTAATGAACTCTTCACGGTATACACTAATGAACTCTTCACGGTATACACTAATGAACTCTTCACGGTATACACTAATGAACTCTTCACGGTATACACTAATGAACTCTTCACGGTATACACTAATGAACTCTTCACGGTATACACTAATGAACTCTTCACGGTATACACTAATGAACTCTTCACGGTATACACTAATGAACTCTAAACGGTATACACTAATGAACTCTTCACGGTAGACACTAATGAACTCTTCACGGTAGACACTAATGAACTCTTCACGGTATACACTAATGAACTCTTCACCGTATACACTAATGAACTCTTCACGGTAGACACTAATGAACTCTTCACGGTATACACTAATGAACTCTTCACGGTAGACACTAATGAACTCTTCACGGTATACACTAATGAACTCTAAACGGTATACACTAATGAACTCTAAACGGTATACACTAATGAACTCTTCACGGTAGACACTAATGAACTCTTCACGGTAGACACTAATGAACTCTTCACGGTATACACTAATGAACTCTTCACGGTAGACACTAATGAACTCTTCACAGTATACACTAATGAACTCTTCACGGTATACACTAATGAACTCTAAACGGTATACACTAATGAACTCTTCACGGTAGACACTAATGAACTCTTCACGGTAGACACTAATGAACTCTTCACGGTATACACTAATGAACGCTTCACGGTAGACACTAATGAACTCTTCACAGTATACACTAATGAACTTCACGGTCTTCTCTAACGGTATACACTAATGAACTCTTCACGGTAAAACGGTATACACTAATGAACTCTTCTTCACGGTAAACACTAATGAACTCTTCACGGTAGACACTAATGAACTCTTCACGGTATACACTAATGAACTCTTCATGGTATACACTAATGAACTCTTCACGGTATACACTAATGAACTCTTCACGGTAGACACTAATGAACTCTTCACGGTATACACTAATGAACTCTTCACGGTATACACTAATGAACTCTTCACGGTATACACTAATGAACTCTTCACGGTATACACTAATGAACTCTTCACGGTAGACACTAATGAACTCTTCACGGTAGACACTAATGAACTCTTCACGGTATACACTAATGAACTCTTCACGGTATACACTAATGAACTCTTCACGGTAGACACTAATGAACTCTTCACGGTATACACTAATGAACTCTTCACGGTATACACTAATGAACTCTTCACGGTATACACTAATGAACTCTTCACGGTATACACTAATGAACTCTTCACTCTAAACGTATACACTAATGAACTCTTAACGGTATACACTAATGAACTCTTCACGGTAGACACTAATGAACTCTTCACGGTATACACTAATGAACTCTTCACGGTATACACTAATGAACTCTTCACGGTATACACTAATGAACTCTAAACGGTATACACTAATGAACTCTTAACGGTATACACTAATGAACTCTTCACGGTAGACACTAATGAACTCTTCACGGTATACACTAATGAACTCTTCACGGTAGACACTAATGAACTCTTCACGGTATACACTAATGAACTCTTCACGGTAGACACTAATGAACTCTTCACGGTAGACACTAATGAACTCTTCACGGTAGACCGGAACCATTTAACTCAGTTTTTTTGTAGCTTCATCTTGTTTGTCAGCGTTGTGTCGAGTCACTCCGGTTCACACAGACCGTGGCGTGTGCAGAAACTGACCTGCCCGATAGCGCCTGCTAAATTCAGGCCATTAAAGAGAAAAGTAGCTCAACTTTTGTACTTCTTCATGGCTAACATTATATCTTTCAAAAACACTACACTAGAAAGGACTATCAACATATACAGTATTGAGCAGCTCACGTTATAGACAGAAGTATGCTATATGGCAGACCAATCGAAACTCATCTCCCGGCATGCCCATTCATTGTGTCAGTCAATCATGGCTACCAGTTAGGTTCCTGTCTTTTTCCGTGGCTAAACCAACTAGGCTCATAATTTAATAATTTTATTCATATTTACAGATGGAATACAAGTTTGTTATTAATGCAAATCAAATCAAATCAAATGTATTTATATAGCCCTTCATACATCAGCTGATATCTCAAAGTGCTGTACAGATCCCAGCCTAAAACCCCAAACAGCAAGCAATGCAGGTGTAGAAGCACGGTGGCTAGGGAAAACTCCCTAGAAAGGCCAAAACCTAGGAAGAAACCTAGAGAGGAACCTGACTATGTGGGGTGGCCAGTCCTCTTCTGGCTGTGCCGGGTGGAGATTATAACAGAACATGGCCAAGATGTTCAAATGTTCATAAATGACCAGCATGGTCCAATAATAATAATCACAGGCAGAACAGTTGAAACTGGAACAGCAGCACGGCCAGGTGGACTGGGGACAGCAAGGACTCATCATGTCAGGTAGTCCTGAGGCATGATCCTAGGGTTCAGGTCCTCCGAGAGAGAGAAAGAAAGAGAGAATTAGAGAGGGCATACTTAAATTCACACAGGACACCGGATAAGACAGGAGAAATACTCCAGACATAACAGACTGACCCTAGCCCCCCGACACATAAACTACTGCAGCATAAGTACTGGAGGCTGAGACTGGAGGGGTCAGGAGACACTGTGGCCCCATCCGAGGACACCCCCCGGAAAGGCCAAACAGGAAGGATATAACCCCACCCACTTTGCCAAAGCACAGCCCCCACACCACTAGAGGGATATCTTCAACCACCAACTTACCATCCTGAGACAAGACCGAGTATAGCCCACAAAGATCTCCGCCACGGCACAACCCAAGGGGGGGGGCAACCCAGACAGGGAGAAAACATCAGTGACTCAACCCACTCAAGTGACGCACCTCTCCTAGGGACGGTATGAAAGAGCCCCAGTAAGCCAGTGACTCAGCCCCTTTAATAGGGTTAGAGGCAGAGAATCCCAGTGGAAAGAGGGGAACCGGCCAGGCAGAGACAGCAAGGGCGGTTTGTTGCTCCAGAGCCTTTCCGTTCACCTTCCCACTCCTGGGCCAGACTACACTCAATCATATGACCCACTGAAGAGATGAGTCTTCAGTAAAGACTTAAAGGTTGCGACCGAGTTTGCGTCTCTGACAAGGGTAGGCAGACCGTTCCATAAAAATGGAGCTCTATAGGAGAAAGCCCTGCCTCCAGCTGTTTGTTTAGAAAGTCTAGGGACAATTAGGAGGCCTGCGTCTTGTGACCGTAGCGTACGTGTAGGTATGTATGGCAGGACCAAATCAGAGAGATAGGTAGGAGCAAGCCCATGTAATGCTTTGTAGGTTAGCAGTAAAACCTTGAAATCAGCCCTTGCCTTGACAGGGAGCCAGTGTAGGAGGCTGGCACTGGAGAAATATGATCACATTTTTTGGTTCATGTCAGGATTCTAGCAGCCGTATTTAGCACTAACTGAAGTTTATTTAGTGCTTTATCCGGGTAGCTGGAAAGTAGAGCATTGCAGTAGTCTAACCTAGAAGTGACAAAAGCATGGATTAATTTTTCTGCATCATTTTTGGACAGAAAGTTTCTGATTTTTGCAATGTTACGTAGATGGAAAAAAGCTGTCCTTGAAATGGTCTTGATATGTTCTTCAAAAGAGAGATCAGGGTCCAGAGTAACGCCGAGGTCCTTCACAGTTTTATTTGAGACGACTGTACAACCATTAAGTGCACATGGAAGTTCACAGAAGGCATTTCTGCCATGCTACATCATTGGGCTCCACGGTGCATTCTGGGAAATTCCTGGACAAGGAGCGCTCTCCTTCAAGGAGTGAATGGGATTCTATTGGGCGCTAGCTCAAAAACCCAACTTTAGCACCAATTTCATCAACCAGAAGTACAACATTACAATACTTTTCAGAGATGTGAGATAATTCACTTGCTATCTGTAATATCATATAGCTTTAGAATCGTGACATTACTTACTTTTGAGGGAAATAGGCAAGTTTCTTGATATATACACTGACTTTGAAGGGATTGCGTTACAATTAGCTTAGAAACCGTGTGACGCAGCATGACGACGTGAATGTGATTTGTCACAGTCTGCTGGGTGGGGCGTTATATTTTCCTTTATTCATCTTCTTTCTATAGTATCTCAGGCAACAGCACCATGCAATGCACCCTGGGATAAAGAGGCAGACAAACAGGAAAAATGTGTTACATAGACCCTCCGTTAAATTACACATTTCTCGAGGTAGGAATATCGCAAAAATATAATCAAAGTCTTATTTGAGAGAAGACATTCTCCGGAGTTATGACATCGTCCAGTATTGAAATCTGACGTGTATGAGAGACGTTTTGGTGATCTAAAAGTCGTTTTCCTATTAACTTCCAGTGTAGTCAGAGCGACTTTATCACAGTGCTACGTCATAGCGACCGGAGTTCTGCCTGCTTCAACACCAATAACTCAGATACATGTGAAAACAGGAATTGACCCAGAGAATCCATAGAACATCCCTCAGAGATGCACAAAAACAATATAACTTTCAACATGGGTGAACCTTTCCTTTTAAGCAGTGGACTGTCTGTTGAATTGGACTGTAGACTAAAAGGCTTGTAGTGTTAATATTTGATCAGCCTCCTCATGAGGGCTTTACCTCAGAAGCTCCTACGCCTTTGGAATACAATCAAACACAAAGTGAGGATCAAGCTGGAGTGTGTCAAAAAGCCTGGTCAGATGACAACTTAATTCTCTTTTAATGAGGCCCCTTCCCTCTCCTCCCCCTTCCCACTCCTCTTTTCCTCCCCCTTCCCACTCCTCTCCTCCTCCCCTTCCCTCTCCTCTCCCTTCCCTCTCCTCCCCCTTCCCACTCCTCCCCTTCCCTCTTCTTCCCCTCTCCTCTCACTTCCCTCCTCCCCTTCCCACCCCCTTCCTCCCCTCCTCCCCCAGATCCCCTCCTCCCCTTCCCTTCCCTTCCCTCCCTTCCTTCCCCCTTCCCTTCCCTTCCCTCCCTCCCTCCTCTCCCTTCCTCTCTCCTCCTTCCTCTCCTCTCCTCCCCCCTTCCCTCTCCTCCTCCCTCCCCCCCTCTCCTCCCCTTCCCTCCCTCCCCCTTCCCTCTCCTCCCCCATCCCTCTCCCCTTCCCCTTCCTCCTCCTCTCCCTCCTCCTCTCCTCCTCCTTCCTCCCTCTCCTCTCTCCTCTCCTCTCCTCTCCTCTCCTCTCCTCTCCTCTCCCTCTCCTCTCCTCCCCCCTCTCCTCTCCCTCTCCTCTCCTCTCCTCCCCTTCCCTCTCCTCTCCTCCCCTTCCCTCTCCTCCCCCTTCCCCCCTTCCCTCTCCTCTGCTCTCCTGTCCTCCCCCATCCCTCTCCTCCCCTTCCCTCCTCTCCTCCCCCTTCCCTCTCCTCCCTTCTCTTTCCTCTGCTCTCCTGTCCTCTTCTCCAATGTTCCTCCTAAGCTGCTCCAGTGTGTGCAGCTCCCCTCGGACTGCCATGCAGAAGAAATATGAGCCCTCTAGAGTTTTCCCCTTTGGTTAACACTATCAACATTTCCCCTACTGTGGGAGTTAAGGTCGAATCACTGCAATATAAGACACTTTCAATGCAACATACCGAAATTAAACTAACTATGCAAGACTTAATATGCAAAACAAAATATGCAAGAGATGTTGTTATAGGCAGAACGCATCAGAGTAGGATTCTGTTGCATTGACAGGGTGTACTCTACACAGACCAGTGAGCCATAACCCCTAACCCCCTAGCAAGACCATCCTCCCCTCTCATGGCCAGACAGACAGATCTCAGGTAATTCTCCCCTCATGGCCAGACAGACAGACATATCTCAGGTAATTCTCCCCTCTCATGGCCAGACAGACAGATCTCAGGTAATTCTCCCCTCTCATGGCCAGACAGACATATCTCAGGTAATTCTCCCCTCATGGCCAGACAGACAGACATATCTCAGGTAATTCTCCCCTCTCATGGCCAGACAGACAGATCTCAGGTAATTCTCCCCTCTCATGGCCAGACAGACAGACATATCTCAGGTAATTCTCCCCTCTCATGGCCAGACAGGCAGATCTTAGGTCATCTTCCCCTCTCATGGCCAGACAGACAGATCTTAGGTCATCTTCCCCTCTCATGGCCAGACAGACAGACATATCTCAGGTAATTCTCCCCTCTCATGGCCAGACAGACAGAACTCAGGTCATCCTCCCCTCTCATAGACAGACAGACAGACAGACAGACAGACAGACAGACAGACAGACAGACAGACAGACAGACAGACAGATCTCAGACCATCCTCCCCTCTCATAGACAGACAGACAGACAGACAGACAGACAGACAGACAGAGACAGACAGAACTCAGGTCATCCTCCCCTCTCATAGACAGACAGAGACAGACAGACAGACAGACAGACAGACAGACAGACAGACAGACAGACAGACAGACAGATCTCAGACCATCCTCAGCTCTCCTTCCTAATCTGCTCTTATCAGCTGATAAACGTGATGTGATGACGGCTCCTTGATCTGTTCAGTTGGTCTTCCCGTCATTGACCCATTCCTAACAGGATTCACATGATTTAAAAGTAAAACATGAAACCTGGAAGTAGCCTACAACTGGGTTATTTAACTAAGTTAATTCACCCTCTCTCTCCCCCCCGCCTTCCTGCCCTCTGTCCCAGGTACCCCGTATTAACAAAGAGTCCCTCCTGCCCTCTGTCCCAGGTTCCCCTGTATTAATAAAGAGTCCCTCCTGCCCTCTGTCCCAGGTAATAAAGTATTAATAAAGAGTCCCTCCTGCCCTCTGTCCCAGGTACCCTGTATTAATAAAGAGTCCCTCCTGCCCTCTGTCCCAGGTTCCCCTGTATTAATAAAGAGTCCCTCCTGCCCTCTGTCCCAGGTACCCCCTGTATTAATAAAGAGTCCCTCCTGCCCTCTGTCCCAGGTTCCCCTGTATTAATAAAGAGTCCCTCCTGCCCCCTCTGTCCCAGGTACCCCGTATTAATAAAGAGTCCCTCCTGCCCTCTGTCCCAGGTACCCCGTATTCCCTCCTGCCCTCTGTCCCAGGTATAAATAAAGAGTCCCTCCTGCCCTCTGTTCCAGGTTCCCCGTATTAATAAAGAGTCCCTCCTGCCCTCTGTCCCAGGTACCCCGTATTAATAAAGAGTCCCTCCTGCCCTCTGTCCCAGGTACCCCGTATTAATAAAGAGTCCCTCCTGCCCTCTGTCCCAGGTTCCCCGTATTAATAAAGAGTCCCTCCTGCCCTCTGTCCCAGGTACCCCGTATTAATAAAGAGTCCCTCCTGCCCTCTGTCCCAGGTTCCCCGTATTAATAAAGAGTCCCTCCTGCCCTCTGTCCCAGGTACCCCGTATTAATAAAGAGTCCCTCCTGCCCTCTGTCCCAGGTACCCCCTGTATTAATAAAGAGTCCCCCCTGCCCTCTGTCCCAGGTACCCCGTATTAATAAAGAGTCCCTCCTGCCCTCTGTCCCAGGTACCCTGTATTAATAAAGAGTCCCTCCTGCCCTCTGTCCCAGGTACCCCGTATTAATAAAGAGTCCCTCCTGCCCTCTGTCCCAGGTACCCTGTATTAATAAAGAGTCCCTCCTGCCCTCTGTCCCAGGTACCCCTGTATTAATAAAGAGTCCCTCCTGCCCTCTGTCCCAGGTTCCCCGTATTAATAAAGAGTCCCCCCTGCCCTCTGTCCCAGGTACCCTGTATTAATAAAGAGTCCCTCCTGCCCTCTGTCCCAGGTACCCCTGTATTAATAAAGAGTCCCTCCTGCCCTCTGTCCCAGGTACCCCGTATTAATAAAGAGTCCCTCCTGCCCTCTGTCCCAGGTACCCCCGTATTAATAAAGAGTCCCTCCTGCCCTCTGTCCCAGGTTCCCCGTATTAATAAAGAGTCCCTCCTGCCCTCTGTCCCAGGTACCCTGTATTAATAAAGAGTCCCTCCTGCCCTCTGTCCCAGGTACCCCGTATTAATAAAGAGTCCCTCCTGCCCTCTGTCCCAGGTACCCCGTATTAATAAAGAGTCCCTCCTGCCCTCTGTCCCAGGTACCCCGTATTAATAAAGAGTCCCTCCTGCCCTCTGTCCCAGGTACCCCCGTATTAATAAAGAGTCCCTCCTGCCCTCTGTCCCAGGTTCCCCGTATTAATAAAGAGTCCCTCCTGCCCTCTGTCCCAGGTACCCCGTATTAATAAAGAGTCCCTCCTGCCCTCTGTCCCAGGTACCCCGTATTAATAAAGAGTCCCTCCTGCCCTCTGTCCCAGGTACCCTGCATACCCTGTATTAATAAAGAGTCCCTCCTGCCCTCTGTCCCAGGTTCCCTCCTGCCCTGTATTAATAAAGAGTCCCTCCTGCCCTCTGTCCCAGGTACCCCTATTAATAAAGAGTCCCTCCTGCCCTCTGTCCCAGGTACCCCCGTATTAATAAAGAGTCCTCCTGCCCTCTGTCCCAGGTACCCCGTATTAATAAAGAGTCCCTCCTGCCTGTGGCCACAGACATTGGTATGACGGGTGAGAACGCTGACGTGTGGTATCCTCCTGGCCACGGGGACATCTACGCCAGCTTCTACAACTCTGGTCTGCTGGATCAGCTCATCACAGAGGGCAAGGTACACACACACACACACACACACACACACACACACACACACACACACACACACACACACACACACACACACACACACACACACACACACACACACACACACACACACACACACACACACACAGAGAGGCAAGGTTCTTTCAAAGTGCTTTCCTCACCATCTTAAATAAGCATGCCCCTTTCAAAAAATCTAGAACTAAGAACAGATACAGCCCTTGTTTCACTCCAGACCTGACTGCCCTCGACCAGCACAAAAACATCCTGTGGCGGACTGCAATAGCATCGAACAGTCCCCGCGATATGCAACTGTTCAGGGAAGTCAGGAACCAATACACGCAGTCAGTCAGGAAAGCAAAGGCTACCTTTTCCAACAGAAATTTGCATCCTGTAGCTCTAACTCCAAAAGTTCTGGGACACTAAATCCATGGAGAACAAGAGCACCTCCTCCCAGCTGCCCACTGCATTGAGGCTTGGTAACACTGTCACCACCGATAAATCCATGATAATCAAACATTTCAATAAGCATTTCTCAACGGCTGGCCATGCTTTCCTCCTGGCTACCCCAACCCCGGCCAACAGCTCCGCCCCGCAGCTTCTTGCCCAAGCCTCCCCAGCTTCTCCTTCACCCAAATAGCAGATGTTCTGAAAGAGCTGCAAAACCTGGACCCGTACAAATCAGCTGGGCTAGACAATCTGGACGATTTCTTTCTAAAACTATCCGCTGCCATTGTTGTAACGCCTATTACCAGTCTGTTCAACCTCTCTTTTGTATCGTCCGAGATCCCTAAAGATTGGAAAGCTGCCGCGGTCATCCCCCTCTTCAAAGGGGGTGACACTCTAGACCCAAACTGTTATAGACCTATATCCATCCTGCCCTGCCTCTCTAAAGTATTCGAAAGCCAAGTTAATAAACAGATCACTGACCCTTTCGAATCCCACTGTACCTTCTCCGCTGTGCAATCCGGTTTCTGAGCTGGTCATGGGTGCACCTCAGCCACGCTCAAGGTACAAAACGATATCAGTAGTACTGTGCAGCTGTCTTCATCGACCTGGCCACGGCTTTTCGACTCTGTCAATCACCGTATTCTTATCGGCAGACTCAATAGCCTTGGTTTCTCAAATGATTGCCTCGCCTGGTTCACCAACTTCTTCGCAGACAGTGTGTTCTGTTCAGTGTGTCCCTGTTGTCCGGACCACTGGCAGTCTATATGGGGTATCACAGGGTTCAATTCTCGGGCTGACTCTTTTCTCTGTATATATCAACAATGTCGCTCTTGCTGCGGTGATTCCCTGATCCCCCACGACGCAGACGACACCATTCTGTATACTTCTGGCCCTTCTTTGGACACTGTGTTAACTAACCTCCAAACAAGCTTCAATGCCATACAACACTCCTTCCATGGCCTCCAACTGCTCTTAAACGCGAGTAAAACCAAATGCAACCGTTCACTGCCCGCACCCGCCCCGACCAGCATCACTACCCTGGACGGTTCCGACCTAGAATAATACAACTACAAATACCCATGTGTCTGGCTAGACTGTAAACTCTCCTCCAGACTCATATCAAACATCTCCAATCCAAAATCAAATCTAGAGTCGGCTTTCTATTCCGCAACAAAGCCTCCTTCACTCACGCTGCCAAACTTACCCTAGTAAAACTGACTATCCTTCCGATCCTCGACTTCGGCGATGTCATCTACAAAATAGCTTCCAATACTCTACTCAGCAAACTGGATGCAGTCTATCACAGTGCCATCCGTTTTGTTACCAAAGGCCCTTATACCACCCACCACTGCGACCTGTGTGCTCTGTCGTCGGCTGGCCCTCGCTACATATTCGTCGCCAGACCCACTGGCTCCAGGTCATCTATAAGTCTATGCTAGGTAAAACTCAGCCTTACCTCAGCTCACTGGTCACGATAACAACACCCAACCGTAGCACGCGCTCCAGCAGGTATATCTCACTGGTCATCCCCAAAGCCAACACCTACTTTGGCCGCCTTTCCTTCCAGCTCTCTGCTGCCAGTGACTGTAACAAATTGCAAAACTCGCCATCTGAGCAGTTAACCGATCGCTGCAGCTGTACATAGTCCATCTGTAAATAGCCCATCCAGTCTACCTACCTCATCCCCATATTGTTTTTATTTACTTTTCTGCTCTTTTGCACACCAATATCTCTATTTGCACATCATCATCTGCTCATTTATCACTCCAGTGTTAATCTGCTAAATTGTAATTACTCTGCTACTATGGCCTATTTATTGCCTACCTCCTCACGCCATTTGCACACAATGTATATACACTTTCTTTCTTTTCTATTGTGTTATTGACTGTACGGTTGTTTATTCCATGTAACTCTGTGTTGTTGTTTGTGTCGCACTGCTTTGCTTAATCTTGGCCAGGTCGCAGTTGTAAATGAGAACTTGTTCTCAACTGGCCTCCCTGGTTAAATAAAGGTGTTCTCAACTGGCCTCCCTAGTTAAATAAAGGTGTTCTCAACTGGCCTCCCTGGTTAAATAAAGGTGTTCTCAACTGGCCTCCTGGCTAAATAAAGGTGTTCTCAACTGGCCTCCCTGGTTAAATAAAGGTGAAATAAATAAATAAATAAATAAAAATATATAAAAGTTAACCACCCTATCTGCAGCACTCACCACTTTTTAAAGAAAATAGTTCTTTTATTTATACAATTTGTAAATTATATTAAATAATTCAGCCGTCGCTGCTATTGATACTATGTTTCTTCTCTTGTGTAAAATGTTAATTCCATAACGTTGTAAAACCACAGGGCAGCAAAGTCAAACAATCGAGTTCCCAGGCACCAATATACCACAGGAGGTTGGTGGCACATTAATCAGGGAGGAGGGGCTCGTGATAATGGCTGGAGCAGAATCATTGGAACGGTATCAAATGGTTTCCATGGTTTCCAGGTGTTTGATGCCATTCCATCTGCCCTGCACGGGTCGTTATTACGAGACGTTCTCTCCTCAGCAGCATCCCGTGAAATATACACTGAATATACCAAACCTTAGGAACACTTTCCTAATATTGAGTTACACCCCAGGAAGACTAAAGATTGAAAGCTGGCGCAACAGCTAATGGGGATCCTGATAAAATACCCCCCTCTCCTCTTCAGGAGTACATCTTTGAGCTGGTCATGGATCCTAATAAAATACCCCCCTCTTCAGGAGTACATCTTTGTGGATCCTAATAAAATACCCCCTCTCCTCTTCAGGAGTGCATCTTTGTGGATCCTAATAAAATACCCCCCTCTTCAGGAGTACATCTTTGTGGATCCTAATAAAATACCCCCCTCTTCAGGAGTACATCTGTGTGGATCCTAATAAAATACCCCCCTCTTCAGGAGTACATCTTTGTGGATTCCTAATAAAATACCCCCCTCTTCAGGATTACATCTGTGTGGATCCATCCTAATAAAATACCCCCTCCTCCTCAGGAGTACATCTGTGTGGATCCTAATAAAATACCCCCTCCTCCTCAGGAGTACATCTTTGTGTCTAACATTGATAACCTGGGTGCTACGGTGGACCTGAACATCCTGCATCACCTGGTGAGCCAGCCCAACGGGAAACGCTGTGAGTTCATCATGGAGGTCACCGACAAGACCCGCTGACGTCAAGGTGGGTGGCAGGAGGAGGGAGGCGGATGGCCATGTTGTGGTCTCTGTTAGTGGTTTATTCTGTCTTTATTCACCTCTCACTATTAACACATCATTTTATTCAGAGTTTATAAACAGTTGATTCAATTGTTGTTAATTCATTCAATTGTTTGTTAATTCATTAATGTGGAATTGGTATATCTTTTTATTTTTTTTACTTTTAAATTAATTATATATAGCCATTTACTTTTAAAGAATATAACGTATAAATAAATAATGAGCTTTAGTTAAACTGTACTACCCCATCAGAACCCAAAATAACCTCTTTCTCTCTCTGTCTCTCTGTCTCTCTCTGTCTTTCTCTGTCTTTCTCTGTCTTTCTCTGTCTCTCTGTCTCTCTCTGTCTCTCTGTCTCTGTCTCTCTGTCTCTCTCTGTCTGTCTCTTTCTCTGTCTTTCTCTCTGTCTCTGTCTCTCTGTCTCTCTGTGTCTCTGTCTCTCTGTCTCTGTCTCTCTGTCTCTGCCTCTCTGTGTCTCTCTCTGTCTCTGTCTCTCCAGGGCGGTACTCTTATTCAGTATGATAACAAGCTGCGTCTGCTGGAGATAGCCCAGGTCCCCAAGGCCCATGTAGATGAGTTCAAATCAGTCACCAAGTTCAAGATATTCAACACCAACAACTGTGGATCTCTTTGGGCGCCATCAAGAGGCTGCAGGAGCAGAACGCCATGGACATGGAGATCATCGTTAACCCCAAGGTGAGAGACCAGACGGGCAGGCATACACACACACACACACACACACACACACACACACACACACACACACACACACACACACACACACACACACACACCACACACACACACCGTGCAGGTTGTGCATAGGTCAACATACACACACACACACCGTGCAGGTTGTGCATAGGTCAACATACACACACACACACACCACACACACCACACACACACCGTGCAGGTTGTGCAAAGGTCAACATACACACACACATATACACACACACACACCGTGCAGGTTGTGCATAGGTCAACATACACACACAAAACCCACTTAGCTCGGTACAGTTTGATGCTGTTTCGGTCAAGGCAGTCCAGCTCAGGTCAGACCAGCTGAATGTATATATTCTGTCTCAGAATGACTAATAGAATCGACTGAGCCCCTTATCCATATGTTGGATCCACCAAATGGTTAATAGTCAAAATCAAATCAAATGTTATTTGTCACATACACTTGGTTAGCGGATGTTAATGCGAGTGTAGCGAAATGCTTGTGCTTCTAGTTCCAACGAGTAATCTAACCTAACAATTTCACAACAACTACCTTATACACACAAGTGTAAAGGGATGAAGAATATGTACATACAAATATATGAATGAGTGATGGTACAGAACGACATAGGCAACATGCAGTAGATGGTATAGAGTACAGTATATACATATGAGATGAGTAATGTAGGGTATGTAAACATTATATTAAGTAGATTGTTTAAAGTGGCTAGTGATACGTTTTGAGATATACATTTTTTCCATTATTAAAGTGGCTAGATTGAGTCAGTGTGTTGGCAGCAGCCACTCAATGTTAGTGATGGCTGTTTAACAGTCTGATGGCCTATGAGATAGAAGCTGTTTTTCAGTCTCTCGGTCCCAGCTTTGTTGCACCTGTATATACCTTCTGAGATGATAATGGGGTATGTAAACATATACAAGTGCGTTGTTTAAAGTGGTTGTTGATACATTTATGATATTTTTTCCTTCCTGTGACATGGGTTGAGTCAGTAGGTGTCCTGGAGGGCCACTCAATGTTAGTGGTGATGCTGTTTAACAGTCTGACTGGCCTCTGAGATAGAAGCTGTTTTTAAGTCTATCGGTCCCAGCAGTTGCACGTACCAGGTGGTGATACAGCCCGACAGGATGCTCTCGATTGTGCATCTGTAAAAGTCTAATTTCAACAGCTGACAATATTGAATAAATCAACTGTAAACTTGTCAATGAGGAGGCAGAGAGACATTGGTGCACAATTCCTCTTGAGTTACACTCCGACTCAAAACACCTGCTCTGTTCCCACACCTCTCATCCCGTAAAGTAGGAACAAGTTAAGTATTTGGTCCTATATTCATAACACAAATGACTCCATCAAGCTTTGTGCCCAATAGAAATGAATGGTAAATAATGTATTGTGTCATTTTGGAGTCACTTCTATTGTAAATAAGAACATAATATGTTTCTAAACACTTCTACATTAATGTGGATGCTACCATGATTACTGATAGTCCTGAATTAATCATGAATAATGATGAGTAAGAAAGTTACAGATGCACAAATATTATACCCTCCCAAAAATGCTAACCTCCTGTTATTGTAATGGTGAGATGTTAGCATGTGTTGGGGGTATGCTAACCTCCTGTTATTGTAATTGTGAGATGTTAGCATGTGTTGGGGGTATGCTAACCTCCACTGTTATTGTAATGGTGAGATGTTAGCATGTGTTGGGGTATTGTTATTGTATTTGTGAGATGTTAGCATGTGTTGAGGTTATGCTAACCTCCTGTTATTGTAATTGTGAGATGTTAGCATGTCTTAGGAGTATGCTAACCTCACCTGATATTGTAAAGATTGAGATATTAGCATGTCTTGAGGTATGCTAACCTCCTGTTATTGTAAGGCTGAGATGTTAGAATGTCTTGGGGGTAGGCTAACCTCCCTGTTATTGTAATGGTGAGATGTTAGCATGTCTTGGGGGTATGCTAACCTCCTGTTATTGTAATTGTGAGATGTTAGCATGTGTTGGGGTTATGCTAACCTTATGCTGTCCTGCAGTCTCACATTGTGAGATGTTAGCATGTCTTAGGAGTATGCTAACCTCACCTGATATTGTAAAGATTGAGATATTAGCATGTCTTGGGGTTATGCTAACCTCCCCTGTTATTGTAATTGTGAGATGTTAGCATGTGTTGGGGTTATGCTAACCTTATGCTGTCCTGCAGTCTCACATTGTGAGATGTTAGCATGTCTTAGGAGTATGCTAACCTCACCTGCTATTGTAAAGATTGAGATATTAGCATGTCTTGGGGGTATGCTAACCTCCCCTGTTATTGTAAGGCTGAGATGTTAGAATGACTTGGGGTATGCTAACCTCCCCTGTTATTGTAAGGGCGAGATGTTAGCGTGTCTTAGGGTAGGCTAACCTCCCTGTTATTGGAGGGCGAGATGTTAGCATGTCTTAGGGGGTATGCTAACATCCCCCTGTTATTGTAAGGCTGAGATGTTAGCATGTCTTGGAGGGAGGCTAACCTCCCTGTTATTGTAAGGCTGAGATGTTAGCATGTTATGCATCCCTGTCTTGTAAGGCTGAGATGTTAGCATTTCTTGGGGTATGCTAACATCCCCTGTTATTGTAAGGCTGAGATGTTAGCATGTCTTAGGGGTAGGCTATCCCCTGTTATTGTAAGGCTGAGATGTTAGCATGTCTTAGGGGTATGCTAACATCCCCTGTTATTGTAAGGCTGAGATGTTAGCATGTCTTGGAGGGAGGCTAACCTCCCTGTTATTGTAAGGCTGAGATGTTAGCATGTCTTAGGGGTATGCTAACATCCCCTGTTATTGTAAGGCTGAGATGTTAGCATGTCTTAGGGTATGCTAACATCCCCTGTTATTGTAAGGCTGAGATGTTAGCATGTCTTGGAGGGTCCCCTGTTATTGTAAGGCTGAGATGTTAGCATGTCTTGGGGGTATGCTAACCTCCCCTGTTATTGTAAGGCTGAGATGTTAGCATGTCTTGGGGTTGTGATATTTATTCGTCCGTAAACTTTCTCACTCATCATTATTTATCAAATACCCTCAAATTAAAGCTGCACTTTAACCTCATAGTCACTGTATTATTTCAAATCTAAAGTGCTGGAGTACAGAGACAAAACAGCAAACCATTTGTCACTGTCCCAAAACTATTGGAGCTCCCTGTATGTAGAGCAAAGTGCTGCCTACAGAGGGACACCACCACGCCGTTCCAGAGGACAACCCTCCTCAATAAATGATGCCCTGCAGTCTCACTAAAGCCCAGAGGACAACCCTCTCAATAAATGATGTCCCTGCAGTCTCAAAAGCCCAGAGGACAACCTCCTCAATAAATGATGTCCTGCAGTCTCACTAAAGCCCAGAGGACAACCCTCCTCAATAAATGATGCCCTGCAGTCTCACTAAAGCCCAGAGGACAACCCTCCTCAATAAATGATGTCCTGCAGTCTCACTAAAGCCCAGAGGACAACCCTCCTCAATAAATGATGTCCTGCAGTCTCACTAAAGCCCAGAGGACAACCCTCCTCAATAAATGATGCCCTGCAGTCTCACTAAAGCCCAGAGGACAACCCTCCTCAATAAATGATGTCCTGCAGTCTCACTAAAGCCCAGAGGACAACCCTCCTCAATAAATGATGTCCTACAGTCTCACTAAAGCCCAGAGGACAACCCTTCTCAATAAATGATGTCCTGCAGTCTCACTAAAGCCCAGAGGACAACCCTTCTCAATAAATGATGTCCCTGCAGTCTCACTAAAGCCCAGAGGACAACCCTTCTCAATAAATTATGTCCTGCAGTCTCACTAAAGCCCAGAGGACAACCCTCCTCAATAAATGATGCCCTACAGTCTCACTAAAGCCCAGAGGACAACCCTCCTCAATAAATGATGCCCTACAGTCTCACTAAAGCCCAGAGGACAACCCTCCTCAATAAATGATGTCCTACAGTCTCACTAAAGCCCAGAGGACAACCCTCCTCAATAAATGATGTCCTGCAGTCTTACTAAAGCCCAGAGGACAACCCTTCTCAATAAATGATGTCCTGCAGTCTCACTAAAGCCCAGAGGACAACCCTCCTCAATAAATGATGTCCTACAGTCTCACTAAAGCCCAGAGGACAACCCTTCTCAATAAATGATGTCCTGCAGTCTCACTAAAGCCCAGAGGACAACCCTTCTCAATAAATGATGCCCTGCAGTCTCACTAAAGCCCAGAGGACAACCCTCCTCAATAAATGATGTCCTACAGTCTCACTAAAGCCCAGAGGACAACCCTTCTCAATAAATGATGTCCTGCAGTCTCACTAAAGCCCAGAGGACAACCCTCCTCAATAAATGATGTCCTACAGTCTCACTAAAGCCCAGAGGACAGCCCTTCTCAATAAATGATGTCCTGCAGTCTCACTAAAGCCCAGAGGACAACCCTCCTCAATAAATGATGTCCTACAGTCTCACTAAAGCCCAGAGGACAGCCCTTCTCAATAAATGATGTCCTGCAGTCTCACTAAAGCCCAGAGGACAACCCTTCTCAATAAATGATGCCCTGCAGTCTCACTAAAGCCCAGAGGACAACCCTTCTCAATAAATTATGTCCTACAGTCTCACTAAAGCCCAGAGGACAACCCTTCTCAATAAATGATGCCCTGCAGTCTCACTAAAGCCCAGAGGACAACCCTCCTCAATAAATGATGTCCTGCAGTCTCACTAAAGCCCAGAGGAGAACCCTTCTCAATAAATGATGTCCTGCAGTCTCACTAAAGCCCAGAGGACAACCCTTCTCAATAAATGATGCCCTGCAGTCTCACTAAAGCCCAGAGGAGAACCCTTCTCAATAAATGATGTCCTACAGTCTCACTAAAGCCCAGAGGACAACCCTTCTCAATAAATGATGCCCTGCAGTCTCACTAAAGCCCAGAGGACAACCCTCCTCAATAAATGATGTCCTACAGTCTCACTAAAGCCCAGAGGAGAACCCTTCTCAATAAATGATGTCCTGCAGTCTCACTAAAGCCCAGAGGAGCCCCTGCAGAGGAGGACAACCCTCCTCAATAAATGATGCCCTGCAGTCTCACTAAAGCCCAGAGGACAACCCTCCTCAATAAATGATGTCCTGCAGTCTCACTAAAGCCCAGAGGAGAACCCTTCTCAATAAATGATGCCCTGCAGTCTCACTAAAGCCCAGAGGACAACCCTCCTCAATAAATGATGTCCTGCAGTCTCACTAAAGCCCAGAGGACAACCCTCCTCAATAAATGATGCCCTGCAGTCTCACTAAAGCCCAGAGGACAACCCTCCTCAATAAATGATGTCCTGCAGTCTCACTAAAGCCCAGAGGACAACCCTCCTCAATAAATGATGCCCTGCAGTCTCACAGCCCAGAGGAGAACCCTCTCAATAAATGATGCCCTGCAGTCTCACTAAAGAGGACAACCCTCCTCAATAAATGATGTCCTGCAGTCTCACTAAAGCCCAGAGGAGAACCCTTCTCAATAAATGATGCCCTGCAGTCTCACTAGAGAGGACAACCCTCCTCAATAAATGATGCCCTGCAGTCTCACTAAAGCCCAGAGGACAACCCTCCTCAATAAATGATGTCCTGCAGTCTCACTAAAGCCCAGAGGACAACCCTCCTCAATAAATGATGTCCTACAGTCTCACTAAAGCCCAGAGGACAACCCTTCTCAATAAATGATGTCCTGCAGTCTCACTAAAGCCCAGAGGACAACCCTTCTCAATAAATTATGTCCTACAGTCTCACTAAAGCCCAGAGGACAACCCTCCTCAATAAATGATGTCCTACAGTCTCACTAAAGCCCAGAGGACAACCCTTCTCAATAAATGATGTCCTACAGTCTCACTAAAGCCCAGAGGAGAACCCTTCTCAATAAATTATGTCCTACAGTCTCACTAAAGCCCAGAGGAGAACCCTCCTCAATAAATGATGTCCTACAGTCTCACTAAAGCCCAGAGGAGAACCCTTCTCAATAAATTATGTCCTACAGTCTCACTAAAGCCCAGAGGACAACCCTTCTCAATAAATGATGTCCTACAGTCTCACTAAAGCCCAGAGGACAACCCTCCTCAATAAATGATGTCCTACAGTCTCACTAAAGCCCAGAGGAGAACCCTTCTCAATAAATGATGTCCTGCAGTCTCACTAAAGCCCAGAGGACAACCCTCCTCAATAAATGATGTCCTGCAGTCTCACTAAAGCCCAGAGGACAACCCTCCTCAATAAATGATGTCCTGCAGTCTCACTAAAGCCCAGAGGACAACCCTCCTCAATAAATTATGTCCTGCTGTCTCACTAAAGCCCAGAGGACAACCCTTCTCAATAAATGATGTCCTGCAGTCTCACTAAAGCCCAGAGGACAACCCTCCTCAATAAATGATGTCCTACAGTCTCACTAAAGCCCACATTCTAAAACCTCTTTACTGCAGATAAAGAGTGTTTGTGTGGATGGGTGTGTGAGTCTGCATGTGGGCAGGGGTGGGGGGGGGTGTGCATGGCTGTATTAACTAAGATTACACTTCTCATTCAAAGTGAATCGATTGAGTGGTCTACGATAAGGATGGCTGGTCGACGAATCACAATCAAATGATTCGTTGAGAACCACGAGACAAAAGTACAAAGGTCTTTTAAAGCCAAGATACACTCCTTTAAACCTACATGACGAACAACAGATATATAGGACGGGTCACAAGGTTAAGATCTGTATGATATATAATTCATAGCAGACAGTATCTGCTGTGTCAACAGTTTTCATTGTATAGACCAGTGTCTGGCCCTCCGACTCCAAACTGGAGCCATCTCTTCCTGGTACGGTATAGAACAGAAACATTAACTCATGTTCTGGAATGTTCTTCACAGAGTTACAGAGTGCCTCTGCCCTGAGACATTACAGAGTGGAGCTGCCCTGAGACATTACAGAGTGACTCTGCCCTGAGACATTACAGAGTGGAGCTGCCCTGAGACATTACAGAGTGGAGCTGCCCTGAGACATTACAGAGTGGAGCTGCCCTGAGACATTACAGAGTGGAGCTGCCCTGAGACATTACAGAGTGGCTCTGCCCTGAGACATTACAGACATTACAGAGTGGAGCTGCCCTGAGACATTACAGAGTGGCTATGCCCTGAGACATTACAGAGTGGCTCTGCCCTGAGACATTACAGAGTGGAGCTGCCCTGAGACATTACAGAGTGGATCTGCCCTGAGACATTACAGAGTGGCTATGCCCTGAGACATTACAGAGTGACTCTGCCCTGAGACATTACAGAGTGGCTCTGCCCTGAGACATTACAGAGTGGCTATGCCCTGAGACATTACAGAGTGGCTCTGCCCTGAGACATTACAGAGTGGCTATGCCCTGAGACATTACAGAGTGGCTATGCCCTGAGACATTACAGAGTGGAGCTGCCCTGAGACATTACAGAGTGGAGCTGCCCTGAGACATTACAGAGTGGAGCTGCCCTGAGACATTACAGAGTGGAGCTGCCCTGAGACATTACAGAGTGGCTATGCCCTGAGACATTACAGAGTGGCTATGCCCTGAGACATTACAGAGTGGAGCTGCCCTGAGACATTACAGAGTGGCTCTGCCCTGAGACATTACAGAGTGGCTATGCCCTGAGACATTACAGAGTGGCTATGCCCTGAGACATTACAGAGTGGCTCTGCCCTGAGACATTACAGAGTGGCTATGCCCTGAGACATTACAGAGTGGCTATGCCCTGAGACATTACAGAGTGGAGCTGCCCTGAGACATTACAGAGTGGAGCTGCCCTGAGACATTACAGAGTGGAGCTGCCCTGAGACATTACAGAGTGGAGCTGCCCTGAGACATTACAGAGTGGAGCTGCCCTGAGACATTACAGAGTGGAGCTGCCCTGAGACATTACAGAGTGGAGCTGCCCTGAGACATTACAGAGTGGAGCTGCCCTGAGACATTACAGAGTGGAGCTGCCCTGAGACATTACAGAGTGGAGCTGCCCTGAGACATTACAGAGTGGAGCTGCCCTGAGACATTACAGAGTGGAGCTGCCCTGAGACATTACAGAGTGGAGCTGCCCTGAGACATTACAGAGTGGAGCTGCCCTGAGACATTACAGAGTGGCTCTGTCCTGAGACATTACAGAGTGGCTCTGCCCTGAGACATTACTGAGTGGCTCTGCCCTGAGACATTACAGAGTGGAGCTGCCCTGAGACATTACAGAGTGGAGCTGCCCTGAGACATTACAGAGTGGAGCTGCCCTGAGACATTACAGAGTGGCTCTGCCCTGAGACATTACAGAGTGACTCTGCCCTGAGACATTACAGAGTGACTCTGCCCTGAGACATTACAGAGTGGAGCTGCCCTGAGACATTACAGAGTGGCTCTGCCCTGAGACATTACAGAGTGGCTATGCCCTGAGACATTACAGAGTGGCTATGCCCTGAGACATTACAGAGTGGCTATGCCCTGAGACATTACAGAGTGGAGCTGCCCTGAGACATTACAGAGTGGCTATGCCCTGAGACATTACAGAGTGGCTATGCCCTGAGACATTACAGAGTGGAGCTGCCCTGAGACATTACAGAGTGGAGCTGCCCTGAGACATTACAGAGTGGAGCTGCCCTGAGACATTACAGAGTGGAGCTGCCCTGAGACATTACAGAGTGGAGCTGCCCTGAGACAATACAGAGTGGAGCTGCCCTGAGACATTACAGAGTGGAGCTGCCCTGAGACATTACAGAGTGGAGCTGCCCTGAGACATTACAGAGTGGAGCTGCCCTGAGACATTACAGAGTGGAGCTGCCCTGAGACATTACAGAGTGGAGCTGCCCTGAGACATTACAGAGTGGAGCTGCCCTGAGACATTACAGAGTGGAGCTGCCCTGAGACATTACAGAGTGGAGCTGCCCTGAGACATTACAGAGTGGAGCTGCCCTGAGACATTACAGAGTGACTCTGTCCTGAGACATTACAGAGTGGAGCTGCCCTGAGACATTACTGAGTGGCTCTGCCCTGAGACATTACAGAGTGGAGCTGCCCTGAGACATTACAGAGTGGAGCTGCCCTGAGACATTACAGAGTGGAGCTGCCCTGAGACATTACAGAGTGGAGCTGCCCTGAGACATTACAGAGTGACTCTGCCCTGAGACATTACAGAGTGACTCTGCCCTGAGACATTACAGAGTGGAGCTGCCCTGAGACATTACTGAGTGGCCCTGCCCTGAGACATTACAGAGTGGAGCTGCCCTGAGACATTACAGAGTGGAGCTGCCCTGAGACATTACAGAGTGGAGCTGCCCTGAGACATTACAGAGTGACTCTGCCCAGAGACATTACAGAGTGACTCTGCCCTGAGACATTACTGAGTGGAGCTGCCCTGAGACATTACAGAGTGACTCTGCCCTGAGACATTACAGAGTGGCTATGCCCTGAGACATTACAGAGTGGCTCTGCCCTGAGACATTACAGAGTGGCTCTGCCCTGAGACATTACAGAGTGGCTATGCCCTGAGACATTACAGAGTGGCTCTGCCCTGAGACATTACAGAGTGATTCTGCCCTGAGACATTACAGAGTGACTCTGCCCTGAGACATTACAGAGTGACTCTGCCTGAGACATTACAGAGTGACTCTGCCCTGAGACATTACAGAGTGACTCTGCCCTGAGACATTACAGAGTGACTCTGCCCTGAGACATTACAGAGTGACTCTGCCCTGAGACATTACAGAGTGACTCTGCCCTGAGACATTACAGAGTGACTCTGCCCTGAGACATTACAGAGTGACTCTGCCCTGAGACATTACAGAGTGACTCTGCCCTGAGACATTACAGAGTGAGCTGCCCTGAGACATTACAGAGTGACTCTGCCCTGAGACATTACAGAGTGACTCTGCCCTGAGACATTACAGAGTGGAGCTGCCCTGAGACATTACAGAGTGACTCTGCCCTGAGACATTACAGAGTGACTCTGCCCTGAGACATTACAGAGTGGACTTCTGCCCTGAGACATTACAGAGTGACTCTGCCCTGAGACATTACAGAGTGACTCTGCCCTGAGACATTACAGAGTGACTCTGCCCTGAGATATCATTACAGAGTGACTCTGCCCTGAGACATTACAGAGTGACTCTGCCTCTGAGACATTACAGAGTGGAGCTGCCCTGAGACATTACAGAGTGACTGCCCTGAGACATTACAGGTCTGCCCTGAGACATTACAGAGTGACTCTGCCCTGAGACATTACAGAGTGACTCTGCCCTGAGACATTACAGAGTGACTCTGCCCTGAGACATTACAGAGTGACTCTGCCCTGAGACATTACAGAGTGACTCTGCCCTGAGACATTACAGAGTGACTCTGCCCTGAGACATTACAGAGTGACTCTGCCCTGAGACATTACAGAGTGACTCTGCCCTGAGACATTACCAGAGTGGAGCTGCCCTGAGACATTACAGAGTGATTCTGCTGCCCTGAGGCATTACAGAGTGACTCTGCCCTGAGACAGAACACAGAGTGACTCTGCCCTGAGACATTACAGAGTGACTCTGCCTGAGACGTTACAGAGTGACTCTGCGCTGAGACATTACAGAGATGACTCTGCCCTGAGACATTACAGAGTGACTCTGCCTGAGACATTACAGAGTGACTCTGCCCTGAGACATTACAGAGTGACTCTGCCCTGAGACATTACAGAGTGACTCTGCCCTGAGACATTAAAGAGTGACTCTGCCCTGAGACATTACATAGTGACTCTGTCCTGAGACATTACAGAGACTGCTACTTCTATTGGATATACAATGCCTTGGGAAAGTATTCAGACCCCTTGACTTTTTCCACATTTTTGTTACGTTACAGAACCTTATTCTAAATGGATTCAATTCTTTGTTTTTCATCATCAATCTACGTACTCCATAATGACAAAGTAAAAGAACAGGGTTTTGTAAGATTGAAATATCATATTTACATAGAACTATTTGTTTTACTCAGTACTTTGTTGAAGCAGTGATCACAGCCTCCAGTCTTCTTGGGTATGACTCTACAAGCTTGGAACTACTGACCTGTGTTTGGGAGTTTCTCCTACTGTTCTTCTCGGCAAATCCTCATGCTCTGTCAGGTTGAATGGGGCGCGTTGCTGCACAGCTATTTTAGGTCTCTCAGAGATGTTCAAGTCCGGGCTCTGGCTGTAGGGCCAGAACACTACAAGGACATTTAGGACATTCAAGCCACTTCTGCTTTGTCTTAGCTGATGTGCTTAGGGTCATTGTCCTGTTAGAAGGTGAACCTGTCGCCACAGTCTGAAGTCATGGGCACTCTGGAGCAGGATCAGTGGATCTCTCTGTACTTTGCTACTTCATCTGATTTTTAGTCTCCCAGTCCCTACCGCTGAAAAACATCCCCACGGCAAGATGCTGCCACCACCATGCTTCACCGTAGGGATGGTGCCAGGTTTCTCCAGATGTGACGCTTTGCATTCAGGCCAAAGAGTTCAATCTTGGTTTGATCAGACCAGATCTTGTTTCTCATGATCTGAAAGTCTTTAGGTGCCTGATTTGTTAGCAAACTCAGCGGGCTGTCATGTGCCCTTTACTGATGTGGCTTCCATCTGGCCACTCTACCATAATGGCCTGATTGTGGGTAACAGAACACTGATGCAGAGAGGTTGTTAGATGTAGGTAACAGAACACTACTGATATTATTATAGAACTACTGACCTGATGTTGTTAGCTAGTAGATGTAGTGAACAGACCTGATGGTGTTACTACTGTATATTATAGAACTACTGACCTGATGTTGTTAGCTAGTAGATGTAGTGAACAGAACACTACTGTATATTATAGAACTACTGACCTGATGTTGTTAGCTAGTAGATGTAGTGAACAGAACACTACTGTATATTATAGAACTACTGACCTGATGTTGTTAGCTAGTAGATGTAGTGAAACAGAACACTACTGTATATTATAGAACTACTGACCTGATGTTGTTAGCTAGTAGATGTAGTGAACAGAACACTACTGTATATTATAGAACTACTGACCTGATGTTGTTAGCTAGTAGATGTAGTGAACAGAACACTACTGTATATTATAGAACTACTGACCTGATGTTGTTAGCTAGTAGATGTAGTGAACAGAACACTACTGTATATTATAGAACTACTGACCTGATGTTGTTAGCTAGTAGATGTAGTGAACAGAACACTACTGTATATTATAGAACTACTGACTGATGTTGTTAGCTAGTGATGTTGTTATGTAGGTAACAGAACACTACTGTATATTATAGAACTACTGACCTGATGTTGTTAGCTAGTAGATGTAGTGAACAGAACACTACTGTATATTATAGAACTACTGACCTGATGTTGTTAGCTAGTAGATGTAGTAGAACAGAACACTACTGTATATTATAGAACTACTGACCTGATGTTGTTAGCTAGTAGATGTAGTGAACAGAACACTACTGTATATTATAGAACTACTGACCTGATGTTGTTAGCTAGTAGATGTAGTGAACAGAACACTACTGTATATTATAGAACTACTGACCTGATGTTGTTAGCTAGTAGATGTAGTGAACAGAACACTACTGTATATTATAGAACTACTGACCTGATGTTGTTAGCTAGTAGATGTAGGTAACAGAACACTACTGTATATTATAGAACTACTGACCTGATGTTGTTAGCTAGTAGATGTAGTGAACAGAACACTACTGTATACTACTGTAGATGTAGTGAACAGAACACTACTGTATATTATAGCTTATAGAACTACTGACCTGATGTTGTTAGCTAGTAGATGTAGTGAACAGAACACTACTGTATATTATAGAACTACTGACCTGATGTTGTTAGCTAGTAGATGTAGTGAACAGAACACTACTGTATATTATAGAACTACTGACCTGATGTTGTTAGCTAGTAGATGTAGTGAACAGAACACTACTGTATATTATAGAACTACTGACCTGATGTTGTTAGATGTAGATGTAGTGAACAGAACACTACTGTATATTATAGAACTACTGACCTGATGTTGTTAGCTAGTAGATGTAGTGAACAGAACACTACTGTATATTATAGAACTGCTGACCTGATGTTGTTAGCTAGTAGATGTAGTGAACAGAACACTACTGTATATTATAGAACTACTGACCTGATGTTGTTAGCTAGTAGATGTAGTGAACAGAACACTACTGTATATTATAGAACTACTGACCTGATGTTGTTAGCTAGTAGATGTAGTGAACAGAACACTACTGTATATTATAGAACTACTGACCTGATGTTGTTAGCTAGTAGATGTAGGTAACAGAACACTACTGTATATTATAGAACTACTGACCTGATGTTGTTAGCTAGTAGATGTAGTGAACAGAACACTACTGTATATTATAGAACTACTGACCTGATGTTGTTAGCTAGTAGATGTAGGTAACAGATATTATAGAACACTGACCTGATATATTATAGAACTACTGACCTGATGTTGTTAGCTAGTAGATGTAGTGAACAGAACACTACTGTATATTATAGAACTACTGACCTGATGTTGTTAGTAGATGTAGTAACAGAACACTACTGTATATTATAGAACTACTGACCTGATGTTGTTAGCTAGTAGATGTAGTGAACAGAACACTACTGTATATTATAGAACTACTGACCTGATGTTGTTAGCTAGTAGATGTAGACCTGATGTTGTTGGCTAACAGAACACTACTGTATATTATAGAACTACTGACCTGATGTTGTTAGCTAGTAGATGTAGTGAACAGAACACTACTGTATATTATAGAACTACTGACCTGATGTTGTTAGCTAGTAGATGTAGTGAACAGAACACTACTGTATATTATAGAACTACTGACCTGATGTTGTTAGCTAGTAGATGTAGTGAACAGAACACTACTGTATATTATAGAACTACTGACCTGATGTTGTTAGCTAGTAGATGTAGGTAACAGAACACTACTGTATATTATAGAACTACTGACCTGATGTTGTTAGCTAGTAGATGTAGTGAACAGAACACTACTGTATATTATAGAACTACTGACCTGATGTTGTTAGCTAGTAGATGTAGTGAACAGAACACTACTGTATATTATAGAACTACTGACCTGATGTTGTTAGCTAGTAGATGTAGTGAACAGAACACTACTGTATATTATAGAACTACTGACCTGATGTTTTTAGCTAGTAGATGTAGTGAACAGAACACTACTGTATATTATAGAACTACTGACCTGATGTTGTTAGCTAGTAGATGTAGTGAACAGAACACTACTGTATATTATAGAACTACTGACCTGATGTTGTTAGCTAGTAGATGTAGTGAACAGAACACTACTGTATATTATAGAACTACTGACCTGATGTTGTTAGCTAGTAGATGTAGTGAACAGAACACTACTGTATATTATAGAACTACTGACCTGATGTTGTTAGCTAGTAGATGTAGTAGAACACTAACAGAACACTACTGTATATTATAGAACTACTGACCTGATGTTGTTAGCTAGTAGATGTAGTGAACAGAACACTACTGTATATTATAGAACTACTGACCTGATGTTGTTAGAGTAGATGTAGGTAACAGAACACTACTGTATATTATAGAACTACTGACCTGATGTTGTTAGCTAGTAGATGTAGTGTAACAGAACACTACTGTATATTATAGAACTACTGACCTGATGTTTTAGATGTAGGTAACAGAACACTAGTAGATGATGTTTTTAGCTAGTAGATGCAGAACAGAACTACTGTATATTATAGAACTACTGACCTGATGTTGTTAGCTAGTAGATGTAATTAACAGAACACTACTGTATATTATAGAACTACTGACCTGATGTTGTTAGCTAGTAGATGTAGTGAACAGAACACTACTGTATATTATAGAACTACTGACCTGATGTTGTTAGCTAGTACTGACCTGATAGATGTAGGTAACAGAACACTACTGTATATTATAGAACTACTGACCTGATTTGTTAGCTAGTAGATGTAGTAACAGAACACTACTGTATATTATAGAACTACTGACCTGATGTTGTAGATGAACAGAACACTACTGTATATTATAGAACTACTGACCTGATGTTGTTAGCTAGTAGATGTAGTAGAACAGAACACTACTGTATATTATAGAACTACTGACCTGATGTTGTTGATTAGGTTACTGCTACTGACCTGATGTTGTTATGTAGATGTAGGTAACAGAACACTACTGTATATTATAGAACTACTGACCTGATGTTGTTAGCTAGTAGATGTAGGTAACAGAACACTACTGTATATTATAGAACTACTGACCTGATGTTGTTAGCTAGTAGATGTAGTGAACAGAACACTACTGTATATTATAGAACTACTGACCTGATGTTGTTAGCTAGTAGATGTAGTGGACAGAACACTACTGTATATTATAGAACTACTGACCTGATGTTGTTAGCTAGTAGATGTAGTGAACAGAACACTACTGTATATTATAGAACTACTGACCTGATGTTGTTAGCTAGTAGATGTAGTGAACAGAACACTGACTGTATATTATAGAACTACTGACCTGATGTTGTTAGCTAGTAGATGTAGTGAACAGAACACTACTGTATATTATAGAACTACTGACCTGATGTTGTTAGCTAGTAGATGTAGGTAACAGAACACTACTGTATATTATAGAACTACTGACCTGATGTTGTTAGAGTAGATGTAGTGAACAGAACACTACTGTAGAACTGCTGACCTGATGTTGTTAGATGTAGGTAACAGAACACTACTGTATATTATAGAACTACTGACCTGATGTTGTTAGCTAGTAGATGTAGTGAACAGAACACTACTGTATATTATAGAACTACTGACCTGATGTTGTTAGCTAGTAGATGTAGTGAACAGAACACTACTGTATATTATAGAACTACTGACCTGATGTTGTTAGCTAGTAGATGTAGTGTAACAGAACACTACTGTATATTATAGAACTACTGACCTGATGTTGTTAGCTAGTAGATGTAGTGAACAGAACACTACTGTATATTATAGAACTACTGACCTGATGTTGTTAGCTAGTAGATGTAGGTAACAGAACACTACTACTGACCTGATGTTGTTATTAGGTAACAGAACACTACTGACCTGATGTTGTTAGCTAGTAGATGTAGGTAACAGAACACTACTGTATATTATAGAACTACTGACCTGATGTTGTTAGCTAGTAGATGTAGGAACAGAACACTACTGTATATTATAGAACTACTGACCTGATGTTGTTAGCTAGTAGATGTAGTGAACAGAACACTACTGTATATTATAGAACTACTGACCTGATGTTGTTAGCTAGTAGATGTGTGAACAGAACACTACTGTATATTATAGAACTACTGACCTGATGTTGTTAGCTAGTAGATGTAGTGAACAGAACACTACTGTATATTATAGAACTACTGACCTGATGTTGTTAGCTAGTAGATGTAGGTAACAGAACACTACTGTATATTATAGAACTACTGACCTGATGTTGTTAGCTAGTAGATGTAGGTAACAGAACACTACTGTATATTATAGAACTACTGACCTGATGTTGTTAGCTAGTAGATGCTAGGTAACAGAACACTACTGTATATTATAGAACTACTGACCTGAT
>NW_026283375.1:0-5114 GCF_023373465.1 Oncorhynchus keta | reverse complement strand
GCGTGCAAAATTATTCAGCCCCTTTACTTTCAGTGCAGCAAACTCTCTCCAGAAGTTCAGTGAGGATCTCTGAATGATCCAATGTTGACCTAAATGACTAATGATGATAAATACAATCCACCTGTGTGTAATCAAGTCTCCGTATAAATGCACCTGCACTGTGATAGTCTCAGAGGTCTGTTAAAAGCGCGAGAGAGCATCATGAAGAACAAAGAACACACCAGGCAGGTCCGCGAGATACTGTTGTAAAGAAGTTTAAAGCTGGATTTGGATACAAAAAGATTTCCCCAAGCTTTAAACATCCCAAGGAAGCACTGTGCAAGCGATAATATTGAAATGGAAGGAGTATCAGACCACTGCAAATCTACCCAAGACCTGGCCGTCCTCTAAACTTTCAGCTCATACAAGGAGGAAGACTGATGCAGCCAAGAGGCCCATGATCACTCTGGATGAACTGCAGAGATCTACAGTTGAGGTGGGAGACTCTGTCCATAGGACAACAATCAGTCGTATATTGCACAAATCTGGCCTTTTATGGAAGAGTGGCAAGAAGAAAGCCATTTCTTAAAGATATCCATAAAAAGTGTCGTTTAAAAGTTTGCCACAAGCCACCTGGGAGACACACCAAACATGTGGAAGAAGGTGCTCTGGTCAGATGAAACCAAATTGAACTTTTTGGCAACAATGCAAAATGTTATGTTTGGCGTAAAAGCAACACAGCTCATCACCCTGAACACCATCCCCACTGTGAAACATGGTGGTGGCAGCATCATGGTTTGGGCCTGCTTTTCTTCAGCGGGGACAGGAAGATGGTTAAAATTGATGGGAAGATGGATGGAGCCAAATACAGGACCATTCTGGAAGAAAACCTGATGGAGTCTGCAAAAGACCTGAGACTGGGACAGAGATTTGTCTTCCAACAAGACAATGATCCAAAACATAAAGCAAAATCTACAATGGAATGGTTCAAAAATAAACATATCCAGGTGTTAGAATGGCCAAGTCAAAGTCAGACCTGAATCCAATCGAATCTGTGGAAACATTTACATTACATTTACATTACATTTAAGTCATTTAGCAGACGCTCTTATCCAGAGCGACTTACAAATTAGTGCATTCACCTTATGACATCCAGTAGAATAGTCACTTTACAATAGTGCATCTAAATCTAAAAGGGGGGTGGTGGGGGTGAGAAGGATTACTTATCCTATCCTAGCTTTCCTTAAAGAGGTGGGGTTTCAGGTGTCTCCGGAAGGTGGTGATTGACTCCGCTGTCCTGGCGTCGTGAGGGAGTTTGTTCCACCATTGGGGCCAGAGCAGCGAACAGTTTTGACTGGGCTGAGCGGGAACTGTACTTCCTCAGTGGTAGGGAGGCGAGCAGGCCAGAGGTGGATGAACGCAGTGCCCTTGTTTGGTGTAGGGCCTGATCAGAGCCTGGAGGTACTGAGGTGCCGTTCCCCTCACAGCTCCGTAGGCAAGCACCATGGTCTTGTAGCAGATGCGAGCTTCAACTGGAAGCCAGTGGAGAGAGCGGAGGAGCGGGGTGACGTGGTGAACTTGGGAAGGTTGAACACCAGACGGGCTGCGGCGTTCTGGATGAGTTGTAGGGGTTTAATGGCACAGGCAGGGAGCCCAGCCAACAGCGAGTTGCAGTAATCCAGACGGGAGATGACAAGTGCCTGGATTAGGACCTGCGCCGCTTCCTGTGTGAGCAGGGTCGTACTCTGCGGATGTTGTAGAGCATAAACCTACAGGAGCGGGCCACCGCCTTGATGTTAGTTGAAACGACAGGGTGTTGTCCAGGATCACGCCAAGGTTCTTAGCGCTCTGGGAGGAGGACACAATGGAGTTGTCAACCGTGATGGCGAGATCATGGAGCGGGCAGTCCTTCCCCGGGAGGAAGAGCAGCTCCGTCTTGCCGAGGTTCAGCTTGAGGTGGTGATCCGTCATCCACACTGATATGTCTGCCAGACATGCAGAGATGTGATTCGCCACCTGGTCATCAGAAGGGGAAAGGAAGATTAATTGTGTGTCGTCTGCATAGCAATGATAGGAGAGACCATGTGAGAGGTTATGACAGAGCCAAGTGACTTGGTGTATAGCGAGAATAGGAGAGGGCCTAGAACAGAGCCCTGGGGGACACCAGTGGTGAGAGCGCGTGGTGAGGAGACAGATTCTCGCCACGCCACATGGTAGGAGCGACCTGTCAGGTAGGGCAAATCAAGCGTGGGCCGCGCCGGAGATGCCCAACTCGGAGAGGGTGGAGAGGAGGATCTGATGGTTCACAGTATCGAAGGCAGCCGATAGGTCTAGAAGGATGAGAGCAGAGGAGAGAGAGTTAGCTTTAGCGGTGCGGAGCGCCTCCGTGATACAGAGAAGAGCAGTCTCAGTTGAATGACTAGTCTTGAAACCTGACTGATTTGGATCAAGAAGGTCATTCAGAGAGAGATAGCGGGAGAGCTGGCCAAGGGCGGCACGTTCAAGAGTTTTGGAGAGAAAAGAAAAGAAGGGATAGTGGTCTGTAGTTGTTGACATCGGAGGGATTGAGTGTAGGTTTTTTCAGAAGGGGTGCAACTCTCGCTCTCTTGAGGACGGAAGGGACGTAGCCAGCGGTCAGGGATGAGTTGATGAGCGAGGTGAGGTAAGGGAGAAGGTCTCCGGAAATGGTCTGGAGAAGAGGAGGGGATAGGGTCAAGCAGGCAGGTTGTTGGGCGGCCGGCCGTCACAAGACGCAGAGATTTCATCTGGAGAGAGAGGAGAAAGAGGTCAGAGCACAGGGTAGGGCAGTGTGAGCAGAACCAGCGGTGCCGTTTGACTTAGCAAACGAGGATCGGATGTCGTCGACCTTCTTTTCAAAATGGTTGACTAAGTCATCTGCAGAGAGGGAGGAGGGGGGAGGGGAGGGGAGGATTCAGGAGGGAGAGAAAGGTGGCAAAGAGCTTCCTAGGGTTAGAGGCAGATGCTTGGAATTTAGAGTGGTAGAAAATGGCTTTAGCAGCAGAGACAGAGGAGGGAAATGTAGAGGGAGGAGTGAAAGGATGCCAGGTCCGCAGGGAGGCGGGGTTTTCCTCCATTTCCGCTCAGCTGCCCGAGCCCTGTTCTGTGAGCTCGCAATGAGTCGTCGAGCCACGGGGGCGGGAGGGGAGGACCGAGCCTGGAGGATAGGGGGACATAGAGAGTCAAAGGATGCAGAAAGGGGAGGAGGAGGGTTGAGGAGGCAGAATGGAGATAGGTTGGAGAAGGTATGAGCAGAGGGAAGAGATGATAGGATGGAAGAGGAGAGAGAGTAGCGGGGGAGAAGAGCGAAGGTTGGGACGGCGCTTGATACCATCCAGTAGGGGCAGTGTGGGAGGTGTTAGATGAGAGCGAGAGGGAAAAGGATACAAAGTTAGTGGTCGGAGACTTGGAGGAGTTGCAATGAGGTTGGTGGAAGAACAGCATCTAGTAAAGATGAGGTCGAGCGTATTGCCTGCCTTGTGAGTAGGGGAAGGTGAGAGGGTGAGGTCAAAAGAGGAGAGGAGTGGAAAGAAGGAGGCAGAGAGGAATGAGTCAAAGGTAGACGTGGGGGAGGTTAAAGTCGCCCAGCACTGTGAGAGGTGAGCCGTCCTCAGGAAAGGAGCTTATCAAGGTATCAAGCTCATTGATGAACTCTCCGAGGGAACCTGGAGGGCGATAAATGATAAGGATGTTAAGCTTGAAAGGGCTGGTAACTGTGACAGCATGGAATTCAAAGGAGGCGATAGACAGATGGGTGAGGGGAGAAAGAGAATGACCACTTGGGAGAGATGAGGATCCCAGTGCCACCACCCCGCTGACCAGAAGCTCTCGGGGTGTGCGAGAACACGTGGGCGGACGAAGAGAGAGCAGTAGGAGTAGCAGTGTTGTCTGTGGTGATCCATGTTTCCGTCAGTGCCAAGAAGTCGAGGGACTGGAGGGGAGGCATAGGCTGAGATGAACTCTGCCTTGTTGGCGCAGATCGGCAGTTCCAGAGCTACGGAGACCTGAACTCCACGTGGGTCGTGCGCGCTGGGACCACCAGATTAGGGTGGCCCGCGGCCACGCGGTGTGGAGCGTTTGTATGGTCTGTGCAGAGAGGAGAGAACAGGGATAGACAGACACATAGTTGACAGGCTACAGAAGAGGCTACGCTAATGCAAAGGAGATTGGAATGACAAGTGGACTACACGTCTCGAATGTTAGAAAGTTAGCTTATGTAGCAAGAATCTTATTGACTAAAATGATTAAAATGATACAGTACTGCTGAAGTAGGCTAGCTGGCAGTAGCTGCGTTGTTGACACTACACTAATCAAGTCGTTCCGTTGAGTGTAATAGTTTCTGCAGTGCCGCTATTCGGGGGCTAGCTGGCTAGCTAGCAGTGTTGTTTACGTTACGTTGCGTTAAAAGAACGACAATAGCTGGCTAGCTAACCTAGAAAATCGCTCTAGACTACACAATTATCTTTGATACAAAGACGGCTATGTAGCTAGCTATGTAGCTAGCTACGATCAAACAAATCAAACCGTTGTACTGTAATGAAATGAAAATGTGATACTACCTGTGAATGCGACCGGTTGTTGAGTTCTATTCAGTAGACGTTGGCTAGCTGTTAGCTGTTAGCTGTTGGCTAGCTAGCAGAGTCTCCTACGTTAAGGACGACACATAGCTGGCTAGCTAACCTCGGTAAATTAAGATAATCACTCCAAGACTACACACTCTAAACTACACAATTATCTTGGATACAAAGACAGCTATGTAGCTAGCTAACACTAAACTAATCAAGTCCTTCAGTTGAGTGTAATAGTTACTACAGTGCTGCTAATCTGTGGGCGTTTGCTAGCGTTTGCTAGCTGGCTAGCTGCTGGGCAAATAGCAGTGAAGGCTACGTTAGGACGACGAAATACGATAATTATGCAATTATCTTTGATACAAGGGACGGCTATGTAGCTAGCTAAGAAGAAATTGCTAATATTAGACAAATGAACCGTTGTACTATAATGAAATGTAATGAAATGTAATGAAAAGTTATACTACCTGCGGAGCGAAATTGTTTGCCGATGCGACCGCTGCTCAACCAACACACACACAGGAATGGAGCTTTACATTGAAAACTGCT
>NW_026283374.1:0-3247 GCF_023373465.1 Oncorhynchus keta | reverse complement strand
ATAGTAATATAATAGCAATGGTATAGTGATATAATAGTATAGTATAGTAATATAAAAATATAGTAATATAGTATAGTGTAGTGATATGTATATTGTAGTGATATGGTATAGTATAGTAAATGGTATAGTATATGTGAAATAGTATGAGTATATAGTGATATGGTATATATAGCTATAGTGTAGTATTATAGTATAGTGAAATAGTATAGCTATAGATATAGTATGGTGATATGGTATGGTGATATGGTATGGTTATATGGTATGGTGATATGGTATGGTGATATGATATAGCTGGTGATAATATGGTATCATATATGGTATGGTAGTGATATGGTATGGTGATATGGTATGGTAATAGTATAGGTGATATAATAGTATAGTATATGATATAATAGTGATAGTAATAGTGATAGTAATATAATAGTAATATGGTATGGTAATATGGTGTACTGATATGGTATGTTGATATGGTATAGTAATGTCATATGATATATAGTAATAGTATATTAATATCAATAGTGATATGATATAGTATAGTATTATAGAAATATAGTATATAGTATAGTAATATCATTAGTAATAGTATAGTATAATATCGTAGTAATAGTATAGTAATATCAGAGTGATATTATAGTAATAGGGTAAAAGGGGTATATTAATATCAATTAAATAGTATAGTAATATAGGTAATAGTAGTAATATCAGGTAATAGCAGTAATATCCAAAAGAGTAATAGTATAGTATTATCATAGTAATAAATTATCAAACAATATAATAGTATAGTAATATCATAGTAATAGTAATAGTATAGTAATATCATAGTAATAGTATAGTAATAGTATAGTAATATCATAGTAATAGTATAGTAATATCATAGTAATAGTATAGTAATATCATAGGAATAGTATAGTAATATCATAGTAATAGTATAGTAATATCATAGTAATAGTAATATCATCATAATATCATAGTAATAGTATAGTAATAGTATAGTAATATCATAGGAATAGTATAGTAATATCATAGTAATAGTAATATCATCATAATATCATAGTAATAGTATAGTAATAGTATAGTAATATCATAGGAATAGTATAGTAATATCATAGTAATAGTATAGTAATATCATAGGAATAGTATAGTAATATCATAGTAATAGTATAGTAATATCATAGTAATAGTATAGTAATATCATAGTAATAGTAATATCATCATAATATCATAGTAATAGTATAGTAATATCATAGGAATAGTATAGTAATATCATAGTAATAATATAGAAATATCATAGTAATAGTAATATCATCATAATGTATTAATTATGGTAATAATCATGGGGATAATTGTATTGTATAAGTAATGGTATAGTATTATCATAGTAATGAGTATGATGTAATATCATGGTAATGGGTAATAGTAATAATATCAAGTGATGAGTATGGTAATATCCAGGTGATAAGTGTAAATGTGATAATCATGGTAATGGTTTGTAAAATAGTAATAGTATAGTAATATCAAAGTAGTAGTATAGTAATATCATAGTAGTATAGTAATAGTAATATAGTAATAGTATAGTAATATAGTAATAGTATATCAATTTGTAAGTCACTCTGGATAAGAGCGTCTGCTAAATGACTTAAATGTAAATGTAAATATCATAATAGTAGTATAGTAATATCAGAGTAGTATTATAGTAATAGAGTAAAGGTATAGTAATATAGTCATAGTATAGTAATAGTAATATAGTAATAGTATAGTAATAGTATAGTAATAGTATAGTAATATAGTAATAGTATAGTAATATCATAGTAGTAGTATAGTAATATAGTAATAGTATAGTAATATAGTAATAGTATAGTAATAGAGTAAAGGTATAGTAATATAGTAGTAATATAATATTAGTATAGTAATAGTATAAGTAATAGTATAGTAATAGTATAGTCATATCAGAGTAGTAGTATAGTAATATCAGAGTAGTAGTATAGTAATAGAGTAAAGGTATAGTAATATAGTCATAGCATAGCCACAGCATAACTCACAGCATTACCTTGTCAGTAGAGTTGAGGTCAGGCGCCATGTTCTATCAGACACTCTACTATATCAGCGAACCCCCTGGCAGAGAGGCGGTGAGGAGAGGCTCTCTCCCTCCCTGTTCTTGGCATTAACCTGGCGCACTCCTGCTGCTGGGTGTCTGGCACTGAGGGCCATCTGGCTCTCGTGGGAGTCTCCTGCTCTGATGAGGAGAGGAGGGGTGGGGGGAGGTTATAGGGATACCCACATGGCAGCTCCTAATCTACCTGAAGTAGCCTGGCACCAGTCTGTTTGGGCCTTAATGCCACTGCTTTTCACTTCCAGTGGAATCAAAATGATCACAAAACTATCCTAATCACTACCTTAAGCTTTGAAAAAACTGTCCCTCCTGATCTAACGGTTGGTACAGAACAACGCTGCTGTCCCTCCTGATCTAACCTGCCCAGGGACTGCGGTTGAAAATTAGCCGGCTGGCTAAAACCGGCACTTTTACTGAAACGTTGATTAATGTGCACTGTCCCTGTAAAAATAAAAAATAAACTCAAACTCAAGAATGATACAGTATTCAGTACAAACTCAGAATGTACGCTCTGACTGGTCTGTGTGTGTGTGTGGTGCGTGTACACGTACCCTGTCTGAGAGGTCTGGGTTGGCATGGATACTACACAGGTATTGGACCACATCCACGTTGCCATAGCGAGCTGCCACGTGAAGGGCTGTCTCTCCACTCTGTAACACAGCATCAACACGGGTCGTTACTCCTCCAAAAAGCACCAGAAAGGATCGACACCCACCATGTCAGATCGTTCTGAAATATTTTCTGTTGTTAGAAACAGATAAGAATTCCTGCAACATTATTTTGTTTAAATATATTTAGATTTTTAAAAATTCAGCTAATGGATTGCACTCAAACTGTCCTTTTTAGTTTTAGGATTCATATAATAATATATTAATAATATATATATGTATATAATATGTAATAAATATAGTACCTAACATCCGATTTGAACCAAACTTTTTAGTAACAGTGAGTTAGACATTGGAATCCAAAGGTCACACTCAACAGTTTCCTGTGTGTATCAAGAATGGTCCACCACATAAATGACATCCAGACAACTTGACAGCTGTGGGAAGCATTGGAGTCAACATGGACCAGCATCCCTGTGGAGCGCTTTCGACACCTTGTAGAGTCAACATGGGCCAGCATCCCTGTGGA
>NW_026283373.1:0-2662 GCF_023373465.1 Oncorhynchus keta | reverse complement strand
GGAAGGATACATGGATTTTCACTAAATACTGTTATTCTTTTTCCTTCCCAGGTGCACAGAGTATGAGCCTGATGTTGCTGACAGCCCAGTCCTGACTGGAGACCAGCGAGATGTGCCTTCTGGAACAGTCAACACCCACAGCTGTCAATCAAACAGGACGATCAACATAAAACACACACAGAATTAGAACTGGTTTGAATTTAATTCTATAATTCTATTTAACTCATTATATATTTAACTGTTGTCTAATGACAACCGTTGTCAACCCCGGTAACTACATTCCCGGTTCTCACTCAGTTTCTTGGTCTTGTATTTTCCCCTACCCATGGTGAGGTGACACTTCTGTAAGGGTTTGAAGTCTGACTTTATTCCTAGGGTTCAGACCCAAATGACACCTTATACCCTATACAGTGCACTACTTAGACCAGGGCCCGGGGGAATAGGGTGCCATTTGGGATGGATAACAACTATTTCTCAGTACCACCCTGTTCCCCAAGGTGTCACTGTTACCAAGCTGACAAAGACCACTTGAATGTATTTGAAGTTACGTGATAAATTATTGTGTACTTGACATCGCCTAATGAAATCTGACTATTTAGTTTTTGATTCAATGAAATAAGATCTGAATTGTTGTATTAAACAATAGGCCATTAGACAACATCTAGATAATTGTGTTCTTCAAAGACTGTTGAGTAAGTTCTGCATGGAGTTTTTTAAATCCAATCAGGGAACATCTAGATTAAGTTTAGTTCTCAAGCCAGTAGACTGTTGGTAGACAGTGTTGTACCCATGTGATGTAAAAAATAAAATGTTTTTTTTTTTCAGTCCAATAATAATTTATGTAATAGCTTTGCAGGTGGGGTGGTTATGTGTGACACAGTATGGAAAGACTAGTTGTCCAAACTATCCTATGGTTATATATTCATGTTGCTTGTGTATATTTTGTATAGAAAGACTAGTTTGAAGATCCAAACTAACACTATCCTGTCACTATAGCCACGTGTATATTTTGTATAGAAAGACTAGTTTGAAGATCCAAACTAACACTATCCTGTCACTATAGCCACGTGTATATTTTGTATAGAAAGACTAGTTTGAAGATCCAAACTAACACTATCCTGTCACTTATTTAAGTCATTAATGTAAGTACTAAAAAAGTGACTATGATGTCATACTCAGAAACGTGTCATAAGTTGTATTTCTAAATTAAATGGAGCTGTACGCTTATTCAGAATGGACAAGTGGACTGTCCTCTTTTCAACTTCATTGACATGATTCCGTATCTAATTATGAGATTCAATTTGGAGAGCCCTTTTTTTAATGGATGACATTATCAATTCAATAATTGTTTTATTATGTATAGTATCTGTTATTGTGAAGACAACATTCTTTGTAAATAAATAAAGGTGATTTAAACTGTTTGGTTGGCAATGTAATTATTGTGACGTTTTTGTATACTACAGGATAAAACGACAACATTTGGGACAGTAGATGGAGCCCTATACTTCCATTCAATCCGTTTGAATGGGTAACAGTCTCATTCAGCCAATGTTTATTGACATGTATTCATTAGTGACTGGATGGCTACATGAGTAGTGGTAGTGATTAGTAGTAGTGACTAGTAGTAGTGACTAGCAGTAGTGACTAGCAGTAGTGACTAGCAGTAGTGACTAGCAGTAGTGACTAGTAGTAGTGACTAGTAGTAGTGACTAGCAGTAGTGACTAGCAGTAGTGACTAGCAGTAGTGACTAGCAGTAGTGACGAGCAGTAGTGCAAATTATATGTAAAGAAACGCACTGAGAGCGGGCATACCCTTCAGAAAATAATTTGATACACAACAGAGAAATTAATTGATTATATTTCAATGCTACGAAACATAACATCAGTAGTATAAGAATTTTGTAAAATTTCGCAAAAATATAAATGATACTATTTATGGGAAGGCAGTTCCCGTTCTGCGTGACGTCACGGCCGGTGTGTCGTCTCTTTGACCCGAATCTCTCCTCCCAGCAACAACGAGTCCAGCCCCCTTGGAAACCCCCCACCGTTTTATATATCGTTCAGAATAACATAGAAACGTGCTTTCACAACGACCAGAAAACCAAACAAATCCAAATCTAAGTGTATCTAGTTTTCCACTATGCGGCATAGTGATCTGGTTCGCTCACAACAACCGGTTAGTTACCGTCAGCGAGCTTTTTAACGTTTAGCACCGCTAGTTGGCTCTGTTCGGGAGGAGGTTACCGAGTGGCACAGGCAGCAGCGAGGCGTTATACCGTTGTCTGTTGTTGACTCGGCCTGCCATCACCCCTTTTGGACTGGGCAGAGGAGGCATTTCAAGGTAAAGGAGAGTCTTGTAAAACTATCCATATGCTAAATTCTGCAACACTATCTAACAACGAGCTGATAATGGTGATTACCAGAACATATATATAATATGCATGTTAGCTAACTAACTAGAGAGAGGAGGGGGTGTCACAATTTAGCCAGCGTTAGTTAATAATGGTAACTAGTTAGCTTAGTTTCTGTGGTTATTAAATAAATCAAGTCTTTTAATCAATGTTCATGTTTGAGAGCAGAGAGAGAGGGCTCCAGGAAGTTACAGTGAAATGTCCCTCTAGTTAACTGAGTATCCCAGTGCTGTACATGTCGCCCTCGGTTG
>NW_026283372.1:0-2674 GCF_023373465.1 Oncorhynchus keta | reverse complement strand
AGAGAGTAGAGCGGTAGAGCGGTAGAGAGGTAGAGGTAGAGCGGTAGAGAGGTAGAGAGGTAGAGCGGTAGAGAGGTGAGAGAGGTAGAGCGGTAGAGAGGTAGAGCGGTAGAGAGGTAGAGCGGTAGAGAGGTAGAGCGGTAGAGAGGTAGAGAGGTAGAGAGGTAGAGCGGTAGAGAGGTAGAGCGGTAGAGAGGTAGAGCGGTAGAGAGGTAGAGAGGTAGAGAGTAGAGCGGTAGAGCGGTAGAGCGGTAGAGAGGTAGAGCGGTAGAGAGGTAGAGAGGTAGAGCGGTAGAGAGGTAGAGCGGTAGAGAGGTGAGAGAGGTAGAGAGGTAGAGAGGTAGAGCGGTAGAGATCGGTAGAGAGGTAGAGAGGTAGAGAGGTAGAGAGGTAGAGCGGTAGAGAGGTAGAGAGGTAGAGCAGGTAGAGAGGTAGAGAGGTAGAGCGGTAGAGAGGTAGAGAGGTAGAGCGGTAGAGAGGTAGAGAGGTAGAGCAGGCAGAGAGAGGTAGAGCAGGTAGAGAGGTAGAGAGGTAGAGAGGTAGAGCGGTAGAGAGGTGAGAGAGGTAGAGCGGTAGAGCAGGTAGAGAGGTAGAGCAGGTGAGAGAGGTAGAGAGGTAGAGAGCAGGTAGAGAGGTAGAGCGGTAGAGCAGCGTAGAGAGGTAGAGCAGGTAGAGAGGTAGAGAGAGGTAGAGCGGTAGAGAGGTACGAGAGAGGTAGAGCAGGTAGAGAGGTAGAGCGGTAGAGAGGTAGAGAGGTAGAGCGGTAGAGCAGGTAGAGAGAGGTAGAGCGGTAGAGCAGGTAGAGAGGTAGAGCGGTAGAGCACGTAGAGAGGTAGAGCGGTAGAGCAGGCAGAGAGGTAGAGCGGTAGAGAGGTAGAGCGGTAGAGAGGTAGAGCGGTAGAGAGGTAGGAGAGCGGTAGAGAGGTAGAGCGGTAGAGCGGTAGAGAGGTAGAGAGGTAGAGCGGTAGAGCACGGAGAGAGGTAGAGCAGAGAGGTAGAGCGGTAGAGCAGGTAGAGAGGTAGAGAGGTAGAGCGGTAGAGCAGCGAGAGAGGTAGAGCAGCGTAGAGAGGTAGAGCGGTAGAGAGGTAGAGCACGAGAGAGGTAGAGCGGTAGAGCACGTAGAGAGGTAGAGCGGTAGAGCAGGTAGAGAGGTAGAGCGGTAGAGCACGTAGAGAGGTAGAGCACGAGAGAGGTAGAGCGGTAGAGCACGTAGAGAGGTAGAGCGGTAGAGCAGCGTAGAGACGGTAGAGACGAGAGAGGTAGAGAGGTAGAGCACGAGAGCGGTAGAGCAGGTAGAGAGGTAGAGCAGAGAGGCAGAGAGGTAGAGCGGTAGAGCAGGTAGAGAGGTAGAGCGGTAGAGAGGTAGAGAGGTAGAGAGGTAGAGAGGTAGAGCACGTAGAGAGGTAGAGCAGTGAGAGAGGTAGAGCGGTAGAGAGGTAGAGCACGTAGAGAGGTAGAGCACGTAGAGAGGTAGAGCAGGTAGAGAGGTAGAGCACGTAGAGAGGTAGAGCACGAGAGAGGTAGAGCAGCGAGAGAGGTAGAGCACGGAGAGAGGTAGAGCAGCGAGAGAGGTAGAGCGGTAGAGCAGGTAGAGCGGTAGAGCACGTAGAGAGGTAGAGCGGTAGAGCAGGTAGAGCGGTAGAGCAGGTAGAGAGGTAGAGCGGTAGAGAGGTAGAGAGGTGGTAGAGAGGTAGAGCAGAGTGAGAGAGGTAGAGCGGTAGAGAGGTAGAGCAGGTAGAGAGGTAGAGAGGTAGAGAGGTAGAGATGGTAGAGCGGTAGAGAGGTAGAGCGGTAGAGAGGTAGAGCGGTAGAGAGGTAGAGCGGTAGAGAGGTAGAGAGGTAGAGCGGTGGAGAGGTAGAGCAGGTAGAGAGGTAGAGCGGTAGAGAGGTAGAGCGGTAGAGAGGTAGAGCGGTAGAGAGGTAGAGCGGTAGAGAGGTGAGAGCGGTAGAGAGGTAGAGAGGTAGAGAGGTAGAGAGGTAGAGAGGTAGAGATGGTAGAGCGGTAGAGAGGTAGAGCGGTAGAGAGGTAGAGAGGTAGAGCACGTAGAGAGGTAGAGCGGTAGAGAGGTAGAGCGGTAGAGAGGTAGAGACGGTAGAGAGGTAGAGCGGTAGAGAGGTAGAGCGGTAGAGCGGTAGAGAGGTAGAGCGGTAGAGAGGTGAGAGAGGTAGAGCGGTAGAGAGGTAGAGCGGTAGAGACGGTAGAGAGGTAGAGCGCGTAGAGAGGTAGAGCGGTAGAGCAGGTAGAGAGGTAGAGCGGTAGAGCAGCGTAGAGAGGTAGAGACGGTAGAGAGGTAGAGCGGTAGAGAGGCAGAGAGGTAGAGCAGGTAGAGAGAGCGTAGAGAGGTAGAGCGGTAGAGCAGGTAGAGAGGTAGAGCAGCGTAGAGAGGTAGAGCGGTAGAGAGGTAGAGCAGGTAGAGAGGTAGAGCGGTAGAGCACGAGAGAGGTAGAGCGGTAGAGCAGGTAGAGAGGTAGAGAGGTAGAGAGGTAGAGAGGTAGAGCACGTAGAGAGGTAGAGCGGTAGAGCAGGTAGAGAGGTAGAGCAGGTAGAGAGGTAGAGATAGGTAGAGCGGTAGAGCACGTAGAGAGGTAGAGCAGGTAGAGAGGTAGAGCAGCGTAGAGAGGTAGAGCGGTAGAGAGGTAGAGAGGTAGAGCGGTAGAGGCAGAGAGGTAGAG
>NW_026283371.1:0-28012 GCF_023373465.1 Oncorhynchus keta | reverse complement strand
AGAAGTATACAGAGAATGGTGTCGTCTGCGTGAGGTGGATCAGAGACTCACCAGCAGCAAGAGCCACATCATTGATTATACAGAGAAAAGAGACTCGCCCTTAAGTTAGGGGTTCCGCTGGTGCCGATAGATTCTCCTTTCCCCGTGCACTCCTAGATAGCCGGCCATTAGGGTCAGGGATGGTCGGGAGACCACTGGTCCCACTGGACATGGTGGCGCAGGGAATCATAGGGAGCGTATCAGTGTTTTTATTATTGATTAGCCTGCGTTTCCAGTGGTGCTGGGGACTCCCTGGCTGTCCCGGCACAATCCTAAAATTTCGTGGAGACAGGGGGTTCTCCAGGGGTGGTCAGAGGAGTGTTCTGGAAGGTGTTTGGGAGTTTCCATCGGTGCCACGTCGGTGGAGAGTCCAGACCAGGGTTCCCACGGTGTGCATTCCCCGAGTATGCCGATTTGGCCAATCGGCTCAGTAAAGTGGAAGCGACTAAATCTCCACCTTATCGACCGGGAAGGGATTGTACGATAGATCTCCAGGTAGAGCGCTGCGCTTCCCAAGAGTCACGTGTACCCGCTGTCCCAGGAGAGGAGGCGTTGGCAATGGGAGACATATGTCACGGAGTCGCTGGGACAGGGGGTACATTCGGCCCTCCATTTCACCCGTCTCCTCGAGTTTCTTTTTTGTGAGGAAAAAGGAGGGAGGTTTGCGTCCGTGTATCGATTATAGAGGTCTAAACGCCATCACAGTGGGGTATAGTTACCCTCTACCTCTCATCGCTACGGCGGTGGAATCGTTCCACGGAGCGCAGTTCTTCACAAAACTGGATCTCAGGAGCGCGTATAGTCTGGTGCGTATTCGGAAGGGAGGCGAGTGGAAAACCGCATTTAGTACTACATCCGGCCACTATGAGTACCTCGTCATGCCGTATGGGTTAAAGAATGCTCCAGCCGTTTTTCAATCCTTTGTAGACGAGATTCTCAGGGACCTGTGCGGGCAGGGAGTGGTTGTTTATGTCGATGACATTCTGATCTGCTCGGCCACTCACACCGCGCATGTGTCTCTGGTGCGCAAAGTGCTTGGTAGACTGCTGGAGCATGACCTATACGTCAAGGCTGAGAAATGCGTGTTCTCTAAGCAGGCCGTCTCTTTTCTGGGATATCGCATTTCCACCTCGGGGTGGTGATGGAGGGTGACCGCATTAGGGCCGTGCGTAATTGGCCGACTCCAACCACGGTAAAGGAGGTGCAGCGGTTTTGGGTTTTGCCAACTACTACCGGAGGTTTATCCGGGGTTTTGGCCAGATAGCGGCTCCCATTACCTCACTGCTGGGGGGCCGGTGCGATTGCAGTGGTCAGCACAGGCGGACAGAGCATTCAACAAGTTGAAGGCGCTGTTCACTGATGCGCCCGTGTTGGCGCATCCGGATCCCTCTCTAGCATTCATAGTGGAGGTGGACGCGTCCGAGGCTGGGGTGGGTGCCGTGCTATCACAGCGCTCGGAGTACGCCACCAAAACTCCGCCCCTGCGCTTTCTTCTCAAGGAAGCTCAGCCCAGCGGAGCGTAACTATGATGTGAGGGGACCGGGAGTTGCTAGCGGTGGTTAGAGCTCTGAAGGTGTGGAGACACTGGCTTGAGGGGCTAAGCACCCTTTTCTCATCTGGACCGACCACCAGAATCTGGAGTATATTCGGGCTGCAAGGAGACTTAACCCACGTCAGGCAAGGTGGGCCATATTCTTCACCCGGTTCCGGTTTACTTTGTCTTATAGACCGGGCTCCCAGAACGTGAAGGCTGACGCACTGTCCCGCCTTTACGACACCGAGGATGGGTCCACCGAACCTACTCCCATCCTTCCCGCCTCTAAGCTGGTAGCCCCAGTGGTATGGGAGGTGGACTCGGACATCGAGCGGGCGTTACGGGCTGAACCCGCGCCTCCTCAGTGTCCAGCGGGGCGAAGGTACGTGCCGCTTGATGTTCGGGACAAGCTGATTCGGTGGGCTCACGTCCTACCCTCCTCGGGTCACCCTGGGGTGGCGAGGACAGTGGGGAGCCTTCAGGGGAGGTATTGGTGGCCTACGTTGGTTAAGGACGTTAAGGGTTATGTCTCCTCTTGCTCCAGTGTGCGCTCAAGTAAGGCTCCTAGGCACCTTCCTAGAGGGAAGCTACAACCCCTCCCCGTTCCACAGCGGCCATGGTCACATCTGTCCATAGATTTCCTGACCGATCTTCCGCCGTCTCAGGGGAACACCGCGGTTCTAGTGATTGTGGATCGGTTTTCTAAGTCCTGCCGTCTCCTCCCGTTGCCCGGTATCCCTACAGCTGCCCTGCAGACTGCGGAGGCATTGTTTACCCATGTCTTTGAGCACTACGGAGATTGCCGGAGGACATCGTTTCTGATCGGGGCCCCCAATTCCCGTCTCGGGTATGGAGAGCGTTCATGGGCAGCAGGGGTGTCAGCCTGACCTCGGTTATCACCCGAGTAGTGGGCAGGTGGAGAGAATGAACCAGGAGGTGGGTAGGTTTCTGCGGTCGTATTGCCAGGATCGGTAGCCAGGGAGTGGGCACAGTATTCCTGGGCTGAAATGGCTCAGAGACTCACTACGCCACTCCTCTACTAACGTGTCCCCCTTTTCCCAGTGTGTGTTGGGATACCAGCCGGTCCTGGCACCCATGGCATCCGAGCCAGACCGAGGCTCCTGCGGTGGAGGAATGGGTACAGCGCAAGGACCTGGAGGGCCGTCAGGAATCTCACGACCAGTAAGCAGGTGGGCAGAGAAGAGAGAGAGTGTGCTCCACAGTGAGGCCCCCGTGTTTGTACGGGGGACAGGGTCTGCTCTCGACCCGAAACCTACCTCTCCGCTTGCCCTGCCGGAGGCTGGGTCCGCAGTGTGTAGAGGCCCTTTAAAGTCCTATTGTGTTATCGATTACAACTCCCTTCCTAACCCCTCGTTTCATGTGTCTCTCCTCCCAGGCCGGTGGTAGCTGGTCCCCTGCAGGACAGTGAGGTACCGGAGGTCCCTCCCCCTCTGGACATCGAGGGACCCGAGGCGTACACGATCCGGGCCATTCTGGACTCAAGACGCCGGGTGAGGGCCTGCAGTACCTCGTGGACTGGGAGAGTGCGGTCCGGAGGAGGAGGTGCTGGGTACCAGTGGGGACATCTTGGATCCATCCATGTTGAGGATTTCCATCGCCTCCATCCGGATCGCCCCTGCACCTCGTCCTCCGGGGCGACCTCGAGGCCGGTGTCGGCGCGCTGCGGAAGCCGCGCGTCAGGAAAGTACTGTCACGAGTCCGACCGAGGGTGTTTCCCCTTCCCGGGCGAGGTGGCGCTCGGTCGTCATCACCCCGGCCTATTAGCTGCCACTGATGTTTTGCCACTGTTTTCCTCTCCCTCCTTGTATGTTTAGTGGTAGCACCTGTTCTGTGTAATTAGTTAATTAGTTTGTCTTTATTAGACAGCCGGCCCTGGTTGTTGTGCTTGGGATTATTTCAATTGTAACCTTCGGCTCTGTTTGTGGGAGTGCGTGTTAGTGCCTGGTCGTTACTTTTCCGTTGTACATTCTCATTCCCTGTGTTTGGGGCCGTTACTATTGTAGGCATCCTGTGGTGCGTTGGTGCTGTCAAAGACGCACAGCTTTGCACTCACTGTCTCCTGCGTTTGACTCCACACACCTCCCCACCTGGAAGCATTACAGTTCAGTCATTGGCAGCAGAGCACTGGAAGGAGAGGCGAAAGGAAGGAGTGTGGTTTGGGAGTGACCAGAGAGATATACCTGCTGGAGGCGTGCTACAGGTGGGTGCTTCTGTGGTGACCTTAGGCTGAATGAGGGGAACTTTGCCTGAGGGTCTTGTAGATGATCTGGAATGAGATGGGTTTTGGCGATGAGTATGAACGAGGGCCAGATGTAATGGTGGATGAGTTGTGCTCCAGGTGTTCCATAGGTTCTATTTTGCACCCACTGTTGTTCATTTTGTATATCAACAACATTGGGGATCATAATGAAAAAGCATTGTTCATTTCTATGCAGATGATACTGTTCTTTATTCAGAGTGGTAGTAGTTTATCTTTAGCGTTTAAAATACCCAGAGAACTTTTAACACCATATAACAGAATCTGTATGATCTGAAACTGGTAATGAATTCGGGTAAAACAAAATGCATGGTATTTAAAATGCCAGGCATGTTACTAATCATGTCATTGCTACATGGATGGACATACTATAGATAAAGTCAAAAAGCACAAATATTTGGGAGGTGGGTTGATGACAAGCTGAGCTTCACTGTTAGTATGGAGAACTTGATAAGGGAAGCTCACACTGAGAAAATGTTTTTATTACCGGCATAGGGCTTGTTTTTCTCTGGAGGCCAGGAAGAAGCTGGTATGATGTACATTACTGGCCGTTTTTAGATTTTAGTGATGTTATATATACGTAGGCCTCAGCAATTACCCTGAGAGCACTTGATTCAGTATCATGGAGCCCTCCAGGTTCATTACTAATCAAAACGTCTAACACGTCATTGTGATCTCTACAGTGCCGTTGGCTGGTTGTCATTGACCTTGCATAGGCTTAAACACTGAGTATACACTGATTTATAAGGCCATACTGGGTAAAATGCCACTTTATCTCTGTTCTTTTTTAATCAGGGTCCAGTCAATAAATATCAATTACGGTCCCATTACGGTCCCATTCTCATTTGCTTTTAACAGTACCAAGAATTAGAACCAGTCATGGTAGAAATTGTTTAGTTACTCTGCTCCGTGGTCCTGGAATTCTCTCTGAACATTTTAAAATGTGATGATCTAGTCACGTTGGTGGAGTTTAAACACTGATCGATGTAAATATCATCATGAAGTGTGTAATTGTCTTTAGAACAGCTGTTTTTTAGTTATGACATTCATTTTGTTTTTGTACATAACATATGTACATTGTACTGTATGTGTGTCTATAGTTTTGTTCAATGTTCTGTAAGTGTATATAAGTTGTTTTTGTCTGAAGCGTTGTTCCCCCTGCTGCTTTTTGGACCAGGTCTCTCTTGAAAAATAGGTTTTATCTCAATGAGAAAAACCTGTATGAATAAAGGTTAAATAAAGTGCAGCACCCCTGGATCAAATTAGGGTTAAGTGCTATCCAGAATGGAACAGCAAACAAGTATTTTTTGATCACAGATTCAAACCAATCAACCTTTTTGGTTACTGGCCCAATACTCTTAACCCCAGGCTACCTAGATTGTCAGAGTTTGGTATTGTCAAAGAAGTAATGTATTGTCATAAATAATACTACTTTAATAATAAAATATTCACTTAGGTACTCACTTGGTGAAGCAGCTACAGAATAGAAAGCCATCAGATGCAACAATAGTGTCTCTGTAACTAGCAAACACAGTCATGGATGGTACCTCTAAAATTCATTGAAAGATATAAATATGCAAATAAGTCTTTACCCCAACAGTGTTAACACCCAAAAGCAAGTTACTGTAACACCACAGATGTTAATTCCCTAACACTGAGAAATTTTAACAGCATCAGCTCTAATAGTGTTAATTTAGTAAGGATCCGCCCCTTTTTTCAATTTTTACTAAATGACATACCCGATCTAAATGCAAATCAGCTCGGGATAGAGCTAGGATTTTATTTATTTTACCTTTATTTAACTAGAAGGCAAGTCAGTTAAAACAGTTCTTTATTTTCAATGACGGCCTAGGGTGAAGGTGAGTTATAACTGCCTGTTCAGGGCAGACGTGATTTGTACCTTGTCAGCTCAGGGGTTTGAGCTTGCAGCCTTCCAGTTTACTAATTCAACGCTCTCAGCTACTACATGACCTGCTTTAGGATATGCATGTGATACCATTTCAAAGGAAACACTTTGAAGTTTGTGGAAATGTAGAAACAAATGTAGGAAATTGCTCCCATTTGATGCTTGTAAGATAATACAAAGAAAAAAACATGCATTGTTTTGTGACTCTTTATTATCATCATCTTTGAAATGTAAGAGGCCATAATGTATTATTTCAGCCCATGCGCAATTTCGATTTGAACCACCTAGATGGCAGCAGTGTATGTGCAAAGTTTTAGATTGATCCAATGAACCATTGCATTTCTGTGAAAAATGTTGTATCGAGATTGCCCGAATGTACCTAATTGGCTTATTCATACATTTTCAAGTTCATAACTATGCACTCTCCTCAAACAATAGCAATGGTATTATTTCACTGTAATAGCTACCGTAAATTGGACAGTGCAGTTAGATTAACAAATTTAAGCTTTCTGCCCATATCAGATATGTTTATGTCCTGGAAAATGTTCTTGTTACTTGCAACGTCATGCTAATCACGTTAGTTCACATTAGCTCAACCGTACTGAGGGTGGGACACCGATCTGTAGAGATCCTTGAGAGGATTTAAGTCGGAATTTGCAAGACCCATGGAGTTAAGGAACCAACACTCTTGGGGTGTTAGTTTATCAACACTAGTTTAACGCTATTTCAGTGGGTCACATATACACACTAAGAAAATGAATGTTAAAATTCTGATCTCTAATTTGCTGTGCAGTTGCTCAAAGTGTTAGGTAGTAGGGATATGAATAAAGAATAAAGACCTCAGCCATTGTTCACTGGCATTAGTGGAATGCAGTCACTCTTTTTTGTCTCTTTGTCCTCTCTGGTCCCAATAGAGTGTAGAGAAGAGGAGTAGTTTACACAAACGAGTGCAGTGACGCCTTGAAGCAGCAGCCCAGTCCATACAGATCCAGTGCATTGATCAAACGTGTCTGAATGAACTGGGTGCTGGGTGTCCCCCTTTCACTGCTGGCCCTGGCTCAACACAATCTTTTGGTCCCTACTTCAGACTTCAGTCTCTGACAAAGGGAAACACACACACACACACACACACACACACACACACACACACACACACACACACACACACACACACACACACACACACACACACACACACACACACACACACACACACACACACACACACACACACACACACACACACACACACACACACACACACACACACACACGCAGGCCAGCTAGGCCTACGTCAGGCAGGGGTCCCAGAGGTGTCCTGTGGAGCAATATACAAGGTGACAAGGCAGTCCAGCGTGGAGAGGGGAGACATAGACGTCTCCCGGCTCTGTCCTCAGTGGAGATGTTGTTTACCCCACAGGTCCTTCAAGGCCAATACCTTTTTTATCTCTTATCTATACATGTGGAATAGCATCTGTACATGTGTTACACAGTGGAGACTACATATAACCCACAGCACAGACGACAATTGGCTCACATGTCAATGCAGTGGGGCAAAGTTCACAATGACATCACTACTGGTAAGACATCAATGTCAAAACAAAAGACATTGATTACATTAAAATGTCCCTTCGGTCCAACCTCACCCTTACTACATTAGTAGCACTTTTCTGTCAAGCAACAATGCCTAATACAACATATTATGTTATTTCATCATGTGTTTGATATTAAGTAAGAGCCATAGGAGCACCGTAGTTAGATAAATTAAACCCACTCTAATTTTTCAAATGACCTTATATGCCTCCACTTCAGTTGGCAGCGTTTAAACGCCTGCTACAACTGGGCCAGTACTTTAACTCTGGGGTTAACACTCCTTCTCCCCAAGCTAATGCTGCCTATCAACCATAACTTGACCTGCAGTTAAAATAGATTTCCAAAGACATTAATCTCTGCTCTTTTCCTGAATTAAGGATTCAGAGGGCCCTTGTGCAAATCGTATTCTCCAGCTATGTTCTAATAATAGCCTGTCCTCACAGAGGGATTCGTTCTATCAATATCATGCCGTTAGACACGTTTTTGCAACTTGTGAATCTCATGGAGGACCCCTGTGACTGTGTGAATTACGCTAGTCTCTAGCTCTCTTATCCAATCCCAAAGTGACCTGCAAATACTAGGCTTCATGCCATCTGCGTCCTCCGTGTATCTAAACATGCAGCATAATATAAGCACTGAGCAATTTTAAAACGAGCATGTTTTGTGTGTATTGTACTCAGTCAGATTTCTACTGACTATCCCTTACTGTTTATCATTATTATCCTCCATTCTAATAGGAAAATAGAAGCTTGTATAGCAAAGTCCTCCCCTTTCATGATGCATAGCCTACAGTGCATGTTTCCTTTGATAACTTCAGCTTATTTGTTTGCCTGTGATGCGTGGCATTTTCTTGCCTGTGTGAAAAGGTTGAGAGAGAGAGAGAGAGAGAGCTTTGGTTGGTCAGTCCCTTGGGTTTGACACCTTCCTCCATTGGCATGTTAGTGAAATATTAAAGGTAAAGCAGATGGTCAGAGGCATATTGTAAAGCCTGTCACAATGATCACAGAGTCACTGGAGTGAGAGGAGGAAGGAAGGAAGGAAGGAAGGAAGGAAGGAAGGAAGGAAGGAAGGAAGGATGGAAGGAAGGAAGGAAGGAAGGAAGGAAGGAAGGAAGGAAGGAAGGAAGGAAGGAAGGAAGGAAGGAAGGATGGAGAATCAGGAAGTGGTGGTGGCGGGGTGAAGGAAGGTGGAAGTAAAGTGCGTAGGTGAGGTGAGTGGGAGGTAGGTAACAGGCTGGCTGAGGAAAGGTACAACATGAAAGCAGAATTTATAAGCCACTCTGAGATGGGAGATGGCAGAGGGTAGAGACGTGGAAGGAATCGTATTGACATACAGTGCAGGCCAGGGCGTCGGGAGAAACCAAGTGTGAGGCTGACTGTCATAGTCAACAGGGGACTTTTCATCCCGGGACATTCTACTTAGAGCGAGGTATTGATTTTGGGAGGCGGGTTGTTGGGTTACGTGCATTGGAAGATGGCTGCTGTTAATTTGTTTAGAGCAGGTTGGTAACTATAAGCCAGGGAGAATTGTTCAAGTTTATCTGCTCCTTGGAGAGAATGTCATTGTTTCTAGGGAAAGCAAGTTGTAGCACGGGCGTGGTGGACTGAAAACTGAAGTCTGCTTCAGAACAGATGCATGGAGGAGGATGGTGATGTTGCATAAATTAAGGAAAAATTTAATAGTACTCACTTGTCTTTAATTCAACTCACAGCACAAGCTGATTGAACAGACGTTGGTAATGATTTCTGGTAATGTTTTGAACCTATATGTATTTATAGACACTGAAGTAATATGTCAGCATCTGAGATCTCATTTACACCAAGGACACCTCAATGTTATAACAGCTGCGTATTTCAATGAGGTTATTCATAATACGAGACTTACGGAGGAAACAGAACCACTGAGTACTTTAGATATCGTTGGAATTTCTTTTACATGAGTACATATTGGAATCATGTCATTTTGCATTATTCCCAAAATGTTTTTGGTTCATATAGTCTCTAATAATAATAACACAACCTTTTTTTGACGTCAAAAGTCAAACATGTACTCACAAAAGCTGTAGGCAGACTCTTATGAGAGATTCGCTGTTTTATTTTTTATTTTTTCCAGTGTTCTACAAAAAACATAATGCTGTGAATAATTATATACTATTTTTCAGGTCAGGATATTTATCTGTCTCTGAGCTGGGTCTGTTTTGAGGACTATCTGCGGTTGGATTTACTGCAGGTTTTCCATGGCCTCTGATCCTGTCTGTGGCTCATATTCCTCTCTCTAAAGACTGCTATGTAACCATATAGCTTCACAATCTGTCATTGGTAAATATTTGTTGTCTAAATGTGCTCAAGTCTAAAATTATATTGACTATAAAGATACTCTGAGGTTTGACAGTTGTGACCCAAACCCTACCTCAAGATTATAAACTTGCTTTCTGCTAATTTGAGCAAAGACCCTGACTGAAATTTGAAAAATACCTTTCTGAAAATATTTCACCTTCTTTCTATTCTACTCAGTTTTTTAAATACAGGTGTGAGATATAACATTTCTCTAATGTAACCTTCAAATTGGTTTAAAAAAATCCAACAAATGAAAAGGTGCCCCCACTCTGAAAACAAAATAAAAAAAACGTGGGCAAAAAGTCATCCAAAATCTGTTGGAAACATTGTTTCTCCCCTGTGCCGTTCAGTGCACTCACAGCTCACAGCATTGTGAGTGCAGCAGGAAGGAATGATGGCCAAAACCCAGAGTGCCCATGCTGATTGTTGTGACAGCTAGTACATCACCACTGCAAGGGAATGAAATTTCCCCCTTCCTTTCCTTTTTTTGCCTGCAAGATCTCATTAGCTGACCACGAGAGGAGGAGAGAAAAGTAGAGGGGGGAAAGCATCTTCCTCTTGTAAGCTCTGGTTGTGTATTGTATATATATATATAATATATAGTGTGTGTGTGTGTGGCACATGCGCGTGCATAGGCACATACCTCTCTGGATCCCATGGTTGTGGGGATGTGAACTTCAGTCTCTATATCAAATTTGATTTGTCACATGCGAAAATATTTACTAAATAAACTAAAGTAAAAAATAAAAATAAAAGTAATGAGGCTAGCTGTTCAGGAGCCTTTTAGACCTAGACTTGGTGCTCCGGTACTGCTTGCCGTGCGGTAGCAGAGAGACAGTCTATGATTTGGGTGACTGGAATATTTGACAATGTTTTGGGCCTTCCTCAGACACCGCCGGGTGTAGATGTCCTGGAGAGCAAGGAGATTGCCCCAGTGATATATTGTGCCGTACACACTAAACCTCTGTAGATCCTTACGGTCGGATGCTGAGCAGTTGCTATACCAGGCGTTGATGAAACCGGTCAGGATGCTCTCGATGGTGCAGCTGTAGAACTTTTTGAGGATCTGGGGACCTATCTCCTGAGGGGGAAATATGTTGTCATACTCTCTTCACGACTGTCTTGGTGTGTTTGGACCATGATAGTTTGTTGGGGATGTTGACTCCAAAGAGCTTGAAACTCTCGACCCGTTCCACTACAGCCACGTCAATGTGAATGGGAGTATGTTCGGCCCTCCTTTTCCTGTAGTTCACGATCAGCTCCTTTGTTTTGCTCATGTTGTGGGAGAGGTTATTCCCTATAGGCTGTCTCATCGTTGTCAGTGATCAGGCCTACCACTGTTGTGTCATCAGCAAACTTAATGATGGTGTTGGAGTCGTGCTTGGCCACACAGTCATGGGTGAACAGGGAGTACAGGAGGGACTCAGCACACACCCCTGAGGATTAGATTTGAGGATTAGAGTGGCAGATGTGTTGTTGCCTACCCTTACTACCTGGGGCTGTCGGTCAAGAAGTACAGGTTCCAGTTTCAGAGGTGTTTAGTCCCAGGGTCCTTAGCTTAGTGATGAGCTTTGAGGGTACTATGGTGTTGAATGCAATGAACAGCATTCTTTGATCCTTTGTCCGGGTGGGAAAGGGGAGTGTAGAGTGGGATTGAGATTGCATAATCTGTGGCTCTGTTGCGGCGGTATGTGAAATAGAGTGGGTCTATGGTTTCTGGGATGATGGTGTTGATGTGAGTCATGACCAGCCTTTCAAAGCACTTCATGGCTACCGACGTGAATGCTATAGGGCGGTAGTCATTTAGGCAGGTTACCATTGCTTTCTTGGGCACAGGGACTATGGTGGTCTGCTTGAAACATGTACAGTTCATTCGGAAAGTATTCAGACCCTTTGACATTTTCCACATTATGTTACATTACATATCTAAAATGGATTAAATAAAAACAATTTTCATCAATGTACATACAACACCCCATAATGACAAAGTGAAAATAGTTTTTTTTATTTTTTATACTTGCAAATATAAAAAACTAAAATACCTTAATTATGTAAGTATTCAGACCCTTTGTTATGAGACTCGAAATTGAGCTCAGGTGTATCCTGTTTCCATTGATCATCCTTGAGATGTTTCTACAATTTGATTGGAGTCCACCTGTGGTAAATTAATTTGATTGGACATGATTTGGAAAGGCACACACCTGTCTACATACGGTCCCACAGTTGCCAGTGCATGTCAGAGCAAAACCAAGCCATGAGTTTGAAGGAATTGGCCATAGAACTCCGAGACAGGATTGAGGCACAGATCTGGGGAAGGGTACCAGCACATTTCTGCAGCATTGAAGGTCCCCGAGAACAAAGTGGCGCAAATCAAATAAATAATCATAAAAATTATGGATATTAAACATTTAGTTATATTCAAGTGTTTTATATCGGTTGAAAGCTTAAATTCTTGGTAATCTAGCTGCACGGTCCGATTTACAGTAGCCATTACAGTGAAAGCATGCCATGTGATTGTTGGAGGATGGCGCCCCACATCAAAATATTTTTCCACAGGCACAGGTTTCATAAATTCACAAATAGCGATTTAATATTCACTTACTTTTTGAAAATCTCCTTTTGATTTGTCATCCAAAGGGTCCCAGCTATAACATGTAGTGTCATTTTGTTAGATAAAAAACGTTATAAAACTTTATATCCCAAAGTCTGTTTAGTTGGCTCCATCGATGTGAGTAATCCACTCGTTCAGCTTGCAGAGAAAGGAATCCGAAAATCTACCCTTAAACTTTGTTTCAACAAGTCAAAATACGTTTCTATTAACTCCTCAGATACCCTAAATGTAATCAAACTACAATATTTCTTACGGAAAGAAGTATGTTCAATAGTAAACCGATTTTATTTGGTACGTTTTCTCTTCATCGCCCCCAAACATGAAATCATATTTCGTATTTGTTTTGGAAGTTACAAGCCTGAAACCTTGAACATAGACTGCTGACACGCTGTGGAAGCCATAGGAATTGCCCTGGGAGCTAGAATTCAGTATGCCTCTATTCCTTCCATTGTAGGAGCATGGTCTCTCGAAAAACAAAAATTCTGGTTGGTTTTTTTCTTTGGACTTTTGCCTACCATATTTATTGTGTTATATTCTCTTACATTATTTTAACATTTCCATGAACTTCAACTTTTTCTTTCCAATGGTACCAATCATATGCATATCCTGGCTTCAGGGCCTGAGAAACAGGCAGTTTACTTTGGGCAGTCAGTCGGAAATTGAGAAAAAAGGGGCCTAGCCCAAAGAAGTTTTAAATGGAAGAGGTTTGGAACCATCAAGACTCTTCCTAGAGCTGTCCGCTAGGCCAAACTGAGCAATCGGGAGAAGGGCCTTGGTCAGGAGGTGACCAAGATCCCGATGGTCACTCAGAGCTCCAGAATTCCTCTGTGGAGATGGAAGGACCTTCCAGAAGGACAACCATCTCTGCAGCACTCCACCAACCAGGACTTTATTGTAGAGTGGCCAGATGGAAGCCAGTCCTCAGTTAGAGGGTTAGACAAAAGACACAAAAAGGACTCTCAGACCATGAGAAACAAGATTATCTGGTCTGATGAAACCAAGATTGAACTCTTTGGCCTGAATGCCAAGCATCTGGGAGGAAACCTGGCACCATCCGTATGGTGAAGCATGGTGATGGCAGCATCATGCTGTGGGGATGTTTTTCAGCGGCAGGGACTGGGAGACTAGTCAGGATCGAGGGAAAGGTGAACAGAGCAAATTACAGAGAGATCCTTGATGAAAACCTGCTCCAGAGCGCTCAGGACCTCAGACTGGGGTGGACGTTCACCTTCCAACAGGACAATGACACTAAGCACACAGCCATGATAACGCAGGAGTGGCTTCAGGACAAGTCTCTGAATGTCCTTGAGTGGCCATCAAGAGCCCGGACTTGAAACCGATCGAACATCTCTGGAGAGACCTGAAATAGCTGTGCAGCGACGCACGCTCCCTATCCAACCTGACAGAGCTTGAGGGATATGCAGAAAAGGAACTCCCCCAAATACAGGTGTGCCAAGCTTGTAGTGTCATACCCAAGAAGACTCAAGGCTGTAAAGCCTGCCAAAGGTGCTTCATAACAAAGTACTGAGTAAAGGGTCTGAATACATTACATTTACATTTAAGTCATTTAGCAGACGCTCTTATCCAGAGCGACTTACAAATTGAATACTTATGTAAATGTAATATTTAATTTTTTTATTTGTAATACACTTGCAAAACTTTCTAAAAATCCTCTTGTCATTATGGGGTATTGTGTGTAGATTGATGAGGGGAAAAATATTTAATCAATTTTAGAATAAGACTGTAACGTAACAAACTGTTCAAAACGTTTAGGGGTCTGAATTCTTCCGAATGGACTGTATACAACTGGAGAACCATGTAGCTTGGTTTGTTTCCTCACGGGGACCCGTACGAAAATGTATGCACTCACTACTATAAGTCGCCCTGGATAAGAGCGTCTGCTCCATAACTAAAATGTACCTTGCACTATCATTAAAAATTCCTATTGATTTTCTTGCTTTTAATATGAAGAGGGTGCATTTTTAGTAATATGATGCGTATGAGGGTCGTGTCTGTGCAGAGTGATGAATGTGTGTGGTACTGATTTGTTTTTTGGAGCTTCATCATGCTGTTATCCAGCGTGGCTGCTGTACAGTAAGCGCAGCGTGAATGGAGAATGGTTGAGGACACCGTCATTGGGACTCATTGTCTAAATCACTCGACATAGGTCCCTACATTATTCAATCTAATACCGTATTACATTTTGCTTCTAAGGCAAACTTTGCACAAGAAGATTAGTGGTAGAATTCTAAAGAAAAATATATATTTGAGTCACCCACCGCCCAACAGGAGCATGGCAGGACATGTCTGTGAATTGAAAGTGCTACGCTCAGGTATGCTATTCTGAGAAGACATGTTAAGACACATCTCATCTCCATCACTTTGAAAATATGACATATTTTTCTATACTGCTTGACTCACTCATGAGAAGGGAGTGGAAAAAGACACCTGCCTGCCTTATATATATATATAAGTGGAGCCAATGCTAGCTCTACTGTAAGCAGGGCATATATATATTTTTTTTATATATATATATATATATTTTTTTTTATATATATATATATATATATATATATATATATATATATATATATATATATATATATATATATGTTGTTATATATATATATATATATATATATATATATATATATATATATATATATATATATATATATATATATATATATATATATATATATATAAATGCCCTGCTTACAGTAGAGCCAGTTGGCTAGCATTGCCTCCTAGTTGTCAGATTGATTGACTTGAAGTTCAATAAGAAATGAACTGCAACATCTTACCACAAAATGTCAATAAATCTCTGGCATAGCTTGTCGAATGTCTTATTCTCCAGCACTCACCTCTCACATGCACTCAGGCACACACACACACACACACACACACACACACACACACACACACACACACACACACACACACACACACACACACACACACACACACACACACACACACACACACACACACACACACACACACACACACACACACACACCTCCAGCCCTTTGATTACCCTGACTATGGTGGCATCTTCCGGTCTCATGACCTCCATGTCCTCTTTGACCCCAAGCATTCCAGAGGGCTGAGTACTTCAGTTACAGTCAGTCAGTTACACTACCAGTAGCACTGTTCATTGTTCACAAAATATTTGTTCAGAAAATTCACTTAAAACATCCGATTCTCCCTACATCATTTTAACACTTATGTTTATTAAAACAACTTATTCATCTTGTGAACTCAAGTGTGACAGTAAATGATGCTAAAAGCTATCCTTTCAAGTAGATAAATACATCTTTTGCATTTTCCCGTGTGACACTAAACACATCCCATCACCCTGGCAGTACTCTCCTCTCTCCTCCTTTCCTCTCCTCTGTGCGACCTGTGATTGAGTCTTTTATCACATCAGTCGTCATATTAAAGACTCAGAGCCCTGGCTGCCAGCAGCTGCCATCGGAGGTCTCATCTCAACCCCCAGAGGACCTCCTGCCTCCTCAGACTTCCTACTGAGATAGTGGTGCCCTGAGACAGCCTGGCACTCACACGCAATACCCTTTCTGGTACTATCCCACTGTCTGCTCCAAGTTAAAGCTCCCATTGAGGCTTTTATAGCACCCAACTTGGGGCTGTCACATGACATGTCTGTACTGCAGAAGTGCAGGCATGCTTGTACTGCCGAAGGGCAGGCATGTTTGTACTGCAGAAGGGCACATGTTCTTACTTCAGAAGGGCAGGCATGTTTGTACTGCAGAAGGGCAGGCATGTTTGTACTGCAGAAGGGCACATGTTCGTACTTCAGAAGGGCAGGCATGTTTGTACTTCAGAAGGGCAGGCATGTTTGTACTTCAGAAGGGCAGGCATGTTTGTACTTCAGAAGGGCAGGCATGTTCTGTACTCCAGAAGGGCAGGCATGTTCGTACCGCAGAAGGGCAGGCATGTTCGTACTTCAGAAGGGCAGGCATGTTCGTACTTCAGAAGGGCAGGCATGTTTGTACTTCAGAAGGGCAGGCATGTTTGTACTCCAGAAGGGCAGGCATGTTCGTACTGCAGAAGGGCAGGCATGTTCGTACTTCAGAAGGGCAGGTAAGTTTGTACTGCAGAAGGGCAGGCATGTTTGTACTCCAGAAGGGCAGGCATGTTTGTACTCCAGAAGGGCAGGCATGTTTGTACTCCAGAAGGGCAGGCATGTTTGTACTTCAGAAGGGCAGGCATGTTTGTACTCCAGAAGGGCAGGCATGTTTGTACTTCAGAAGGGCAGGCATGTTCGTACTTCAGAAGGGCAGGCATGTTTGTACTTCAGAAGGGCAGGCATGTTCGTACCCCAGAAGGGCAGGCATGTTCGTACTCGCAGAAGGGCAGGCATGTTCGTACTTCAGAAGGGCAGGTAAGTTTGTACTGCAGAAGGGCAGGCATGTTTGTACTCCAGAAGGGCAGGCATGTTTGTACTCCAGAAGGGCAGGCATGTTTGTACTTCAGAAGGGCAGGCATGTTTGTACTTCAGAAGGGCAGGCATGTTTGTACTCCAGAAGGGCAGGCATGTTTGTACTCCAGAAGGGCAGGCATGTTTGTACTTCAGAAGGGCAGGCATGTTTGTACTTCAGAAGGGCAGGCATGTTTGTACTCCAGAAGGGCAGGCATGTTTGTACTCCAGAAGGGCAGGCATGTTTGTACTTCAGAAGGGCAGGCATGTTTGTACTCCAGAAGGGCAGGCATGTTCGTACTTCAGAAGGGCAGGCATGTTTGTACTGCAGAAGGGCAGGCATGTTTGTACTCCAGAAGGGCAGGCATGTTTGTACTGCAGAAGGGCAGGCATGTTTGTACTCCAGAAGGGCAGGCATGTTTGTACTCCAGAAGGGCAGGCATGTTTGTACTCCAAAAGGGCAGGCATGTTTGTACTTCAGAAGGGCAGGCATGTTTGTACTCCAGAAGGGCAGGCATGTTCGTACTTCAGAAGGGCAGGCATGTTCTGTACTCCAGAAGGGCAGGCATGTTCGTACTGCAGAAGGGCAGGCATGTTTGTACTTCAGAAGGGCAGGTAAGTTTGTACTGCAGAAGGGCAGGCATGTTTGTACTCCAGAAGGGCAGGCATGTTTGTACTCCAGAAGGGCAGGCATGTTTGTACTTCAGAAGGGCAGGCATGTTTGTACTTCAGAAGGGCAGGCATGTTTGTACTCCAGAAGGGCAGGCATGTTTGTACTTCAGAAGGGCAGGCATGTTTGTACTTCAGAAGGGCAGGCATGTTCGTACTTCAGAAGGGCAGGTAAGTTTGTACTGCAGAAGGGCAGGCATGTTTGTACTGCAGAAGGGCAGGCATGTTTGTACTGCATAAGGGTAGGCATGTTTGTAATGCAGAAGGGCAGGCATGTTTGTACTGCAGAAGGGAAGGCATGTTTGTACTGCAGAAGGGCAGGCATGTTTGTACTCCAGAAGGGCAGGCATGTTTGTAATGCAGAAGGGCAGGCATGTTTGTACTGCAGAAGGGCAGGCATGTTTGTACTCCAGAAGGGCAGGCATGTTTGTACTCCAGAAGGGCAGGCATGTTTGTACTTCAGAAGGGCAGGCATGTTTGTACTGCAGAAGGGCAGGCATGTTTGTACTGCATAAGGGTAGGCATGTTTGTAATGCAGAAGGGCAGGCATGTTTGTACTGCAGAAGGGAAGGCATGTTTGTACTGCAGAAGGGCAGGCATGTTTGTACTCCAGAAGGGCAGGCATGTTTGTAATGCAGAAGGGAAGGCATGTTTGTACTGCAGATGAGAGGAATAAAAGCAAGTAACCCAGGGATTGAGCTGTTTAGAGGACTTTTCAGATTGATTTCTTTACAGTAAAGTAGAGTAGAGTAGATTAAAGAAGAGTAGAGTACAGTAGAATATAGTGCATTCAGAAAGTATTCAAGACCCTTTGACTTTTCCCACATTTTGTTACGTTACAGCCTTATTCTATAATATATATATTTTTAATTCCTCATCAAATTACACACAATCCCCCGTAATGACAAGCAAAAACAGGTTTTTAGGAATGTTTGCAAATGTATTAAACATTTTTAAAAAGTAAACATGTTTTCTTACACATTTTAGAATAAGGATGTAAGTCAAAGGGCTGAATACTTTCTGAATGCACTGTACAACACTATGTACACAGGAAGTAGAACTCTAAACCAAATCTGAAAAGATCAGTCTGTACCTAAACAGTACAATACTACAGCTTATTGAGAGAGCTGATAGCTCCCGGGATGAAGGATAGGATTTGTGTGTGCTATCTCTTGCTATTGCTAACTGTAATAATGCTGTGGTTGATTATTCTTTATTGATAATGGGCATATCATCAGGGACACTTGAGAAACCCGGGAGTAACTGAAAAGTAATTAAGATCTAATCAGTATCGCTGGTCAAAGCTACAGGAATCAAACAAATCGTATCCATCATTGCCTGACCAAGAGAGAATATTTTCAAACTAGAATGTCTGTCACGCCTGCTCCCGCTCCCCCCTCCGGCACTCGAGGGCGACAGGCTGCCCTTCATTACGCACACCTGTCGCTATCATTACGCGCCGCTGCGCAATATTGGACTCACCTGGACTCCATTACTTTGTAGATTACCCCCCTCTATATATGTCTGCTCCTCTGTTTGTTCCCTGTGTCAGCATTGATGTCGTTATTTATCCCGTCTAGACACTGTTCCTGTTCTGTTTCATGTCCGCTGTTTATTAAATGTTCACTCCCTGTACCTGCTTCTCGTCTCCAGCGTCAACCCTCACAACGTACTTGTCTACTGTGTGCCAAAACTCTACAGCAAGACATACACAAACACACACGCACAAGTATACACACATATGCACACATATACACACATATACACACGTCACACACACACACACACACACACACACACACACACACACACACACACACACACACACACACACACACACACACACACACACACACACACACACACACACACACACACGCACACACACACACACACACACACACACACACATGCCTTTAGGCTTGGTTGACAGCCTCTCAAGCTAATATCTCAATTCCTAGACCTCAATAATATTGAATGTGTAAGCTGAAAAGTTCTTCTTCAGCATTACTTGATTGAAATTAAACCAGTAGAACAGATAAAGTTATGTTCGAGTGAAATATATGATAGAACGAAGCCCTCAGTTGAAGATCTTCCAATCGTTTTTTATAGTTCCACATGAGGACTATTCAGATAAGATTTCCTTCTTACGAGTGTATCTCATGATTCCAGTCACTTCTGAACACTTGGAGTTGAAATAAGCCCACATCGCTAGCTGGCTATAGGCGTTGGATGACTTAATCAGGGCCATAAAGCACCAGTCTTTACTTAGAGCTATATGGTATGTTGATTCTGCTCGGCTCAGCTCGGCACGGGCACTGCATTTCATCAGCCGGCGGGCGGGAAGGAATTGTGAAATATGGCTCCTGTGAAGGTAATGTGGCCTATCTCTGTCCAAACAGGACACATTTATCTTCTGCTGCAGTATTTACAACGGCTGGAGCAATGATGATGTGACCATACCAGACCAGTGTTGTTTAACTGCATTGGAGAAAGGCTCAGGGCCTGGCCTAGATGGCACACCATTCACTACATACTGTAGTGCACTACTTTTGACCAGGGCCCAGAATAGGGTGCCATTTGGGATGCAGACTGTGTTGATAATGTCTTGGCCAGGGGCAGCTACTATACGGGTCAGAGGGACACACCATAGAGAAGAGAAACTAGTAACTATCCAGCAAACATGTCCATATTGGTACGAGGTGGGCCCAATGCGGGCTGAAATATAGGCCCTACATAGGCTTCCCACATTGGGCCGATGCCCCTTTGCACATCGGCTCCAAATTGGCCCCGAAGGGATTTTCCCAGTGTGACCAGGCCATATCTGGTGAGGGCAGCCCATCCTGAAATAAACCCATCTTTTCCCAGCAAACATGCCCACATTATCATGATGTGGGTCCAATGCGTGCTAAAACATTTGAGCCCCAGGGGTAGTAACGTTTGCACAAAAATAACTTGTGAACTAGGGCTATAAGATGTTTACAAGATAATTTGCTTTAAAGTTTCAAACCCTTATTAGTGTCAGCGATTTTTATGTTGTAGTCTTTTTAACCCCCCCCACCCTCCCACCCCAATTTTCAAATGTGCCCCCGCCTCTACCTTATAATGTAGCTAGGCTTGGTGTGGGCTTACCCGTGTTGAGCTTGGTGTGGGCTAGCCCGTGTTGAGCTTGGTGTGGGCTAGCCCGTGTTGAGCTTGGTGTGGGCTTACCCGCGTTGAGCTTGGTGTGGGCTAGCCCATGCTGAGCTTAGTGTGGGCTAGCCCGTGCTGAGCTTAGTGTGGGCGAGCCCGTGTTGAGCTTGGTGTGGGCTAGCCCGTGTTGAGCTTGGTGTGGGCTAGCCCATGCTGAGCTTAGTGTGGGCTAGCCCGTGCTGAGCTTGGTGTGGGCTAGCCCATGCTGAGCTTAGTGTGGGCTAGCCCGTGTTGAGCTTGGTGTGGGCTAGCCCATGCTGAGCTTAGTGTGGGCTAGCCCATGCTGGGTTTGGTATGGGCTAGCCCGTGCTGAGCTTGGTGTGGGCTAGCCCATGCTGAGCTTGGTGTGGGCTAGCCTGTGCTGAGCTTGGTGTGGGCTAGCCCGTGCTGGGTTTGGTGTGGGCTAGCCCATGTTGGGGCTTGTGTGCTTGCCTGCTTTGGGCTTAGTGTAGACTAGCCAGTGTCAGGATTAACCATGTTGGGCTGATGTGGGATGGCTGTGGGCTGGCCTGTGCTGGGCTAGGCCGTATTCGGCTGGTGTGGACTTGTTGTGGGCTTTGTGTGGACTAGCCCCTGTCCACCTTGCCCATCAAATACCCACACAGGGCCAATGGGGTTATGTTTGCTGTGCAATTACAATATTCTCATCATCTGAATAGACATGGCCATTGCATGGTTTGTAAGAGGTCATGACAATAAACAGCATGATGATCTAAGGATGTCAAACACCAAACAGAGTAAGACATTACTTGAATGAATTCAATAGCAACCATGTTTTATATTAAACCCACAAGACTTCTTTTTTTATACAGAGAGCCTCTTGATACAACTGCCTCTACATTTTGGGACTTGGACAAAACAATAGATACAGGCTCTATAGTTTGGGGGACATGTTGCACTATAAATGGTCCGGAATCCGAATCTTATCTTTGGAAGAAAGTTTCGACAGGCGAAGGCCTTTTGATAGTCACTATACACACTCCACGTCCTCACAGTAGGGGGTCTCCCCCCATCTCCCTCACTAGATATTAGTGGAACACAGGATTTAGACGTAAATGCTCTTCAGGATTAGCCATAACCGAAGGTTGAACTGTGGAATTTGCAAGTTCATTTGTCTCATTTAGATCTAACCAGTGTAATTTAGAAGCTAGAGAATTTTTGCAGAATAAATCTGTCAAAATAACCTCTACTCCAGGAACTCACCAACTGTCTGTGAGAGATCTATCTCGTTGTCTGCTTAATTATGCGGTTCACTAACTTCTCCAGTACATCAAACCTCCTCCCAATTTTGGGATAATATCCTTTTCCCTGTCAATTTGAGATGCGATAAGCAGCGGAAATGAATTAGACTTGATCCAGTGTTTAATATGGGACATTCTGAGGAAGCAGCCTTCACTTCACTACTGCCACACTCCTTGTAATCCAGAAGCACTGGAGCACAAAGTGTCATAACACCAGACCTAGAGTGGACGTGGAGCACAAAGTGTCACCAAACCACCCGGAGACAGTGGACATGCCTGCACAGCTCATTACTCTGCAGCCGATGGGTTACAGAACTGTCTTTTGATCAGATGTATAATTCAACATGAATCGCTGGATGATATTAAACCCCCCCCACCCCCCAAAAAACAACAGTGTCATTTGGAGACTCCTGTAGAATATACTAGACTACGGAGAGAGAGAATATTTGGAGTTGTGCTTGACCAGGGATATACTGATTGTGTACAGCATATCTACCAATTCTACATATTTATTCTATCAACTGATTAGCTGGCTGATAGTTGACTAACCAACTAACCAAATCAACAGTACAATTTATTCAACAATCAATAAAATAATGAATTTGCTCAATATTGGCTCTAAACACAACAAGTTAATGTGCTAGTTTGCATATAAAAACATCAACTGGGTTTCCTGTAACCAATTATAAGTGGCCTACAGAAGTGTGATATTCAATAAATAACCAAAATTCTCATTAGCTGCCTGTTCTTAATGAGGTTAATTAGTTAAATGCTTTCTAAGCCCGTCTTCACAGCAGGGTAAAATATTGACTTATTAAAGCATTCCAAATGTTAGGAGAGGTAGACATTAATCAATACAAACCAATTTGCGCTTTCTAAATTATGCATGCTCCTGTTTGGTTTTATATGCCCGAAATGAGCTGAGAATACGCATTTAACAGGGTTGTTATTGTATATTTTTCGCTCACAAATGCCATTCTTAAACCGATAACTAGTATCTTGCTTATATTGAATGCACAATATTAAATACACATACTTGTTACCGGCACTTATCCACGAACATGACCTGCAGTGAGGCCATTTCCCATACCGTTGTCCAGATCTGTCCTAGCCTCTCCTTCCCTCAGTCAGAGCATTTCAATAAATATTTAAAAAAACATTTGATAGAATATTGAATTTGGCCTTTACTACTATAGCACATAGTAAATGACAAAAAAATGCATCATAAGGAATAAGGTTTTGAAGTGTCTGTATAAGAAAGCTCAGGAAATATTTTTGGACACATATTCAACCCCTTATTTTTGTTGGCACAAAATTACCTCCATACTTCCATTGGTTTGTATGAGTTACCTTCAGACGGGTCCCGTGACAATTGTGGGGGAAGAGCAAAATGGAGAACACCATCGAGAATCTCTCCTTTCCATAGTGGGGTCATATTAGTTTGTAGCTCAAACGGTTCGGGATGCTACAGACAGAATTTATCACATCAGCGGTACCGACTCCAGACGTGTCCCTTGACACTTGTTGGGGTCGTAGATCAAAACAGAGAACACCGTCATGATTGTGAGAGTCTCCCGTTTCCATAGAGTCATGATAGTTTGTGGGCTCAGACATTTCCTGAGAAGACCGATTTTTTGGGGGGGCCATTCAAAACAACTAGCTTAAACTGACAGATTTTGATGGGGATTTTTTATTATGTTCTTTAGATTGACGATGAGTTGAGTCAATAAAAAAAATGACAGGATTAGAAGTAACAGATGAGTATGCGTAGTAATAATTTACTGTATTTAAACTGTAGTTACAAATATATAGTGGGCAGCAGTGTTGACCGTGTGTGTGTGTGTGTGTGTGTGTGTGTGTGTGTGTGTGTGTGTGTGTGTGTGTGTGTGTGTGTGTGTGTGTGTGTGTGTGTGTGTGTGTGTGTGTGTGGGTGTGAGGGGTTATGTGTGGGTATTCAGTGCAAATCATTTTCTAAAGTCCATAAAGTCTCTCAGCTTGAAATAGTCTTTAAGGTGTAGGTCTGTGCAGGAGAAGACTAGGTTTGGCTTTTCAGCAGTCTGATGGCCTGGTGGTAGAAGCTGTCTATAAACCTGTTGGTCCGGGAGACCTGATACTCCGATACTACTTGCCAGATGGTAACAGAGTGAACAGTCTGTTGTTAGCATGACTGGAGTCCTTGACGACCTTTCGGGCCTTCCTCAGACACTGCCGGGTGTAGATGTTCTGGAGAGCAAGGACATTGCCCCAATGATGTATTGTGCCATCCACACCACCCTCTGTAAGCTCTTCCGGGGAAGTGATGCAGCCGGTCAAGATGCTCTCGATGGTGCAGCCGTAGAACTTCTTTATGATCCGAGGGCCCATGTAGAAATTCTTCAGGTGCATGTGGTCGAAGAGGCTGTGCTGCACCTTCTTCACCACTGTGGTGGTGTGTTTGGACCATGTCAGGTTCTCTGATGTGCACGCCAAAGAACTTGAAGTATTTAACCCTCTCCAGTGCAGCCCCGTTGCTGTCAATAGGGACATGTTCCTCCTCTTGTTTCCTGTAGTTCACAATCAGCTGCTTGGTTTTGCTAATGTTGTGGGATAGGCTGTTTCCTTGGCCCTGCTGGCAGTCTATACGCCATCGACTATCAGGCCCATCACCGTTGTGTTGTCTGCAAACTTAATGATGGTGTTGGAGTCATGCGTGGCCACACAGTCGTGGGTGCGCAGGGAGTACAGGAGGGGCTGAGCACTCACCCCTGGGGGAGCCCGTGTTGAGGGTCATTGCGGCAGAGGTGATGTTGCTTACCCTCACCACTTTCACAAACACACACACACACACTCTCTCTTTCTCTCTATTCTCTCTTTCCTTCCCTCTTTCTTTCTCTCTCTCTCTCCTCTCTCTTTAAGTCTCACTTTCCCTATCTTTTCTCCTTCCCTCTCTCCCCCTCTTCTCTTTCTCTCCCACTCTCCATGTCTATCATCGTTAACCCTGATAGCCAACAGAACACATACCCACTACAGCTGCTGTCTTAAAAGATTCATACCTAACAGGTGCGGGAGCTAAAACTAGCTCACGCTAAATATCCGTCCAACTGAGAACTGAGAACAAACATGTATTTTTTTTGTAATATTTTATTTGTCATTTATTTTAAACAATACAAAACATCCACATACAAACGACAACATACAGACGTACACAAACATCCACACCACTAGTGTATATTTTGTACTTAAAAACTGGAAACCAGGCCTTTCTCCATCGTTATCACAATGGAAAGGTCAAATGTTGAAAATGCGTGGGTGACAGAGAGAAACAAAATGGTGCAGTTTGAGGCCATGTGGCAGAGAGTTATGCAGGCGCTGGAGATGGGGATGTGAGCTGTAGAATTTTGTGAAATTTGTCTCTTGTGTAATAAATTATATACATTAGTTTATACTGTATTAAGGGTGCATTTTTGTTTACTGTAATTGCATTAGTTATGTTCCAACATTCCATCTTGTGCCAATATCAGTTCTTTTTCAATCTTGGTTCCAGTTGTTTATATCTTTTTTCGAAGATGTTCTCAGTTGGATAGGCTCTCTGCAAGGTTTTCTACATCTTACCTATCATATAAATATCCCTTTCGGACTCAAATGTGTTTGCGTCAAGATTGCGCTGATGTTCAAAATATTTCAAATAAAAATGTCTTGATATGAAACTGTTAAGTTGCATGTGTTTGAAAATGTCGACAGTCAGTCCAAGACAAAGGAGTGGCTATTTTGAAGAATCTAAAATATATTTTGATTTGTTTAACACTTTTTGGTTACTACATGTTTCCATATGTGTTATTGCATAGTTTTGATGTCCTCACTATTGTTCTACAATGTAATACATGTAAAAATGAAGAGAAAACATGTAATGAGTAGTTGTGCCCAAACTTTTGACTGGTACTGTACATGCTATATTTCTCCCTTTGATATGTCTTTTCAGTGCCGATGTAGTCCCTTGGCATCAGCTACTTCTATCGTTACTACATAGAGAAGAACAGTTATTTGGGAAAAGTAGAGTATAGATTGTATTGGGCGGAGGGGGAAAGGATGGTCTCAGGCATCACTGTATGTAGTGATGAGGGAAAGCTGGTCTCAGGCATCACTGTAATGTAGTGATGAGGGAAAGCTGGTCTCAGGCATGCACTGTATGTAGTGATGAGGGAAAGCTGGTCTCAGAGCATCACTGCATGTAGTGATGGGGTAAAGCTGGTCTCAGGCATCACTGTATGTAGTGATGAGGGAAAGCTGGTCTCAGGCATCACCAAAGCGTAGTGATGGGGAAAGCTGGTCTCAGGCATCACTGTATGTAGTGATGAGGGAAAGCTGGTCTCAGGCATCACTGTATGTAGTGATGGGGAAAGCTGGTCTCAGGCATCACTGTATGTAGTGATGGGGGAAAGCTGGTCTCAGGCATCACTGTATGTAGTGATGAGGGAAAGCTGGTCTCAGGCATCACTGTATGTAGTGATGAGGGTAAAGCTGGTCTCAGGCATCACTGTATGTAGTGATGGAGGTAAAGCTGGTCTCAGGCATCACTGTATGTAGTGATGAGGGAAAGCTGGTCTCAGGCATCACTGTATGTAGTAATGGGGTAAAGCTGGTCTCAGGCATCACTGTATGTAGTGATGGGGAAAGCTGGTCTCAGGCATCACTGTATGTAGTGATGAGGAAAGCTGGTCTCAGGCATCACTGTATGTAGTAATGGGGTAAAGCTGGTCTCAGGCATCACTGTATGTAGTGATGGGGGAAAGCTGGTCTCGGGCATCACTGTATGTAGTGATGAGGGAAAGCTGGTCCCAGGCATCACTGTATGTAGTGATTAGGGAAAGCTGGTTCAGGCATCACTGTATGTAGTGATTAGGGAAAGCTGGTCTCAGGCATCACTGTATGTAGTGATGGGAAAGCTGGTCTCAGGCATCACTGTATGTAGTGATGAGGAAAGCTGGTCTCAGGCATCACTGTATGTAGTGATGAGGGAAAGCCGAGTCTCAGGCATCACTGTATGTAGTAATGGGGTAAAGCTGGTCTCAGGCATCACTGTATGTAGTGATGAGGAAGGCTGGTCTCAGGCATCACTGTATGTAGTGATGAGGGAAGGCTGGTCTCAGGCATCACTGTATGTAGTGATGAGGAAAGCTGGTCTCAGGCATCACTGTATGTAGTGATGGGGGAAAGCTGGACTCAGGCATCACTGTATGTAGTGATCGGGGAAAGCTGGTCTCAGGCATCACTGTATCGTGTAGTGATGAGGGAAAGCTGGTCTCAGGCATCACTGTATGTAGTGATGAGGGAAAGCTGGTCTCAGGAATCACTGTATGTAGTGATGAGGGAAAGCTGGTCTCAGGCATCACTGTATGTAGTGATGAGGGAAAGCTGGTCTCCAGGCATCACTGTATGTAGTGATGGGGGAAAGCTGGACTCAGGCATCACTGTATGTAGTGATGGGGGAAAGCTGGTCTCAGGCATCACTGTATGTAGTGATGAGGGAAAGCTGGTCTCAGGCATCACTGTATGTAGTGATGAGGAAAGCTGGTCTCAGGCATCACTGTATGTAGTGATGGGGTAAAGCTGGTCTCAGGCATCACTGTATGTAGTGATGAGGGAAGGCTGGTCTCAGGCATCACTGTATGTAGTAATGGGGTAAAGCTGGTCTCAGGCATCACTGTATGTAGTGATGGGGAAAGCTGGTCTCAGGCATCACTGTATGTAGTGATTAGGGAAAGCTGGTCTCAGGCATCACTGTATGTAGTAATGGGGTAAAGCTGGTCTCAGGCATCACTGTATGTAGTGATGGGGAAAGCTGGTCCTCAGGCATCACTGTATGTAGTGATGGGGAAAGCTGGTCTCAGGCATCACTGTATGTAGTGATGGGGGAAAGCTGGTCTCAGGCATCACTGTATGTAGTAATGGGGTAAAGCTGGTCTCAGGCATCACTGTATGTAGTGATGGAGGAAAGCTGGTCTCAGGCATCACTGTATGTAGTGATGAGGGAAAGCTGGTCTCAGGCATCACTGTATGTAGACTAGTGCGCTCATCGTTGTTTCCTTTTGACCTCTTCTCAGAGCAGGGGGCTCAGTAAGATAGACCATGTGGCTTAGTTGTACTTTATTTATGTATGTAAGCCATATGTATGTATACTGTATGTGTGTATACC
>NW_026283370.1:0-14770 GCF_023373465.1 Oncorhynchus keta | reverse complement strand
AATGTAATTATAAGCCTATTGGATGACAAGGTGTTTTTAACCAGAATATACAACTGACTTTTTCTAAAATAATATACAGTAGGTACAGCAGTTCTCCTTATTGTATGGGAAACTTTTAAATGTGTCACGAGTCCGACCGAGGGTGTTTCCCCTTCCCGGGCGGGTGGCGCTCGGCGGTCGTCATCACCGGCCTATTAGCTGCCACTGATTGTTTTTCCTCTCCCTCCTTGTATGTTTAGTGGTAGCACCTGTTCATGTGTAATTAGTTTAATTAGTTTGTCTTTATTAGACAGCCGGCCCGCCTGGTTGTTGTGCGGGATTATTTTCATTGTAACATTCGGCTCTGTTGTAGAGGTACGTGTTTAGTGCCTAGTCGTGTATTTCTTCATTGTAATTTTTCCCCTGTGTTTGGGAACGTTACTTTTGTGAGCACCCTATGGTGCGTTGGTGCTAGTAAAAGACGCACAGCATTGAACTCTGTCTCCTGCATTTTGACTCCACACCCACGACACCCGGAGCATTACAGAATCCCGCACCTATTAGATTGATGGAGTCAGCAGGAGCAGCAGCCAACCCTCTCCCATCGATGGAGGAACGGGTTCTCCACCACACCACCGTCCTCCATCGGATCGGATCCGCGATGGATCAAGTAATGGAGAGAATGGAAAGATGGGAGAGGAGTGGTCTCCTCTCTCCACCTTCGGCACCCACGGTTCCGGACTCCCCATCTCCCGACGCCAGCACCCTCCGTCTGACGCTACCGAGGGCTTATGATGGAGCGGCGGGTTGCCAGGGGTTTCTGCTTCAGCTGGAGCTATACCTGGCCACCCTGCCTCACGGGTCGTGCTCTGGAGTAGGCGAACGCAGTCTCTGGAATGGCCCAGACTCAGCGCGGGAGCACTACACAGAGTTTTTTCCTGCCCCGTTCCGTGCCGTGTTTGATCACCCTCTAGACGGCGGCGGTGGGAGAAGCGACTATTTCATCTCAGGCAGGAGAAGAGGAGCGCCCAGGATTACGCGCTGGAGTTCCGGACCTTGGCAGCCGGATCTGGGTGGAACGACAGGGCCCTTATGGACCACTACAGGTGTAGTCTCCCGAGAGGGCGTCCGCCGGGAGTTAGCGTGTCGGGACACCACTCTGTCACTGGATCAGCTGATCGACATGTCCATTCGACTGGATAATCTGCTGGCTGCCCTTTGAGCGTTCAGGAGGGTTCTGTGCGTTCCACCACCCAGCCCCTCCGCTCCCATTCCCATGGAGTTGGGAGGGGCTACGCCGAGGGGTACCGGAGGAGGCGGCCTTCCCTGCACCAACTGTGGTCGGAGAGGCACACGTCTGATCGGTGCTGGGGGTCCGTCTGGGAGTAGAGATGGCAGGCGGAACGCTTCTCGGTCACCCCAGGTGAGTCAGCATCAGACTCACCCAGAATCCCTTGTTGGCCATATGTTTGTCTTAATCTCTTTCCTTCACTTTTTTCCCTCTTCCCAGCATAGGGCGCTAGTCGATTCAGGCGCAGCTGGGAACTTTATGGATCGCGGACTCGCCCTTAAGTTAGGGGTTCCGCTGGTGCCGATAGATTCTCCTTTCCCCGTGCACTCCCTAGATAGCCGGCCATTAGGGTCAGGGATGGTCGGGAGACCACGGTCCCACTGGACATGGTGACGCAGGGGAATCATAGGGAGCGTATCAGTTTTTTTTATTATTGATTCGCCTGCGTTTCCAGTGGTGCTGGGGACTCCCTGGCTGGCCCGGCACAATCCTAAAATTTCGTGGAGACAGGGGTTCTCCAGGGGTGGTCAGAGGAGTGTTCTGGAAGGTGTTTGGGAGTTTCCATCGGTGCCACGTCGGTGGAGAGTCCAGACCAGGGTTCCACGGTGTGCATTCCCCCAGTATGCCGATTTGGCAATCGCTTTCAGTAAAGTGAAAGCGACTAAATTACCACCTTATCGACCGGGAAGGGATTGTACGATAGATCTCCAGGTAGACGCTGCGCTTCCCAAGAGTCACGTGTACCCACTGTCCCAGGAGGAGACGTTGGCAATGGAGACATATGTCACGGAGTCGCTGGGACAGGGGTACATTCGGCCCTCCATTTCACCCGTCTCCTCGAGTTTCTTTTTTGTGAGGAAAAAAGGAGGGAGGTTTGCGTCCGTGTATCGATTATAGAGGTCTAAACGCCATCACAGTGGGGTATAGTTACCCTCTACCTCTCATCGCTACGGCGGTGGAATCGTTCACGGAGCGCAGTTCTTCACAAAACTGGATCTCAGGAGCGCGTATAGTCTGGTGCGTATTCGGAAGGGAGACGAGTGGAAAACCGCATTTAGTACTACATCCGGCCACTATGAGTACCTCGTCATGCCGTATGGGTTAAAGAATGCTCCAGCCGTTTTCCAATCCTTTGTAGACGAGATTCTCAGGGACCTGTGCGGGCAGGGAGTGGTTGTTTATATCGATGACATTCTGATCTACTCGGCCACTCACACCGCGCATGTGTCTCTGGTGCGCAAAGTGCTTGGTAGACTGCTGGAGCATGACCTATACGTCAAGGCTGAGAAATGCGTGTTCTCTAAACGAGCCGTCTCTTTTCTGGGATATCGCATTTCCACCTCGGGGTGGTGATGGAGGGTGACCGCATTAGGGCCGTGCGTAATTGGCCGACTCCAACCACGGTAAAGGAGGTGCAGCGGTTTTTGGGTTTTGCCAACTACTACCGGAGGTTTTATCCGGGGTTTTGGCCAGATAGCGGCTCCCATTACCTCACTGCTGAGGGGGCCCGGTGCGATTGCAGTGGTCAGCACAGGCGGACAGAGCATTCAACAAGTTGAAGGCGCTGTTCACTGATGCGCCCGTGTTGGCGCATCCGGATCCCTCTCTAGCATTCATAGTGGAGGTGGACGCGTCCGAGGCTGGGGTGGGTGCCGTGCTATCACAGCGCTCGGGTACGCCACCAAAACTCCGCCCCTGCGCTTTCTTCTCAAGGAAGCTCAGCCCAGCGGAGCGTAACTATGATGTGGGGGACCGGGAGTTGCTAGCGGTGGTTAGAGCTCTGAAGGTGTGGAGACACTGGCTTGAGGGCTAAGCACCCTTTTCTCATCTGGACCGACCACCAGAATCTGGAGTATATTCGGGCTGCAAGGAGACTTAACCCACGTCAGGCAAGGTGGGCCATATTCTTCACCCGGTTCCGGTTTACTTTGTCTTATAGACCGGGCTCCCAGAACGTGAAGGCTGACGCACTGTCCCGCCTTTACGACACCGAGGATGGGTCCACCGAACCTACTCCCATCCTTCCCGCCTCTAAGCTGGTAGCCCCAGTGGTATGGGAGGTGGACTCGGACATCGAGCGGGCGTTATGGGCTGAACCCGCGCCTCCTCAGTGTCCAGCGGGGCGAAGGTACGTGCCGCTTGATGTTCGGGACAAGCTGATTCGGTGGGCTCACGTCCTACCCTCCTCGGGTCACCCTGGGGTGACGAGGACAGTGGGGAGCCTTCAGGGGAGGTATTGGTGGCCTACGTTGGTTAAGGACGTTAAGGGTTATGTCTCCTCTTGCTCAGTGTGCGCTCAGAGTAAGGCTCCTAGGCACCTTCCTAGAGGGAAGCTACAACCCCTCCCCGTTCCACAGCGGCCATGGTCACATCTGTCCATAGATTTCTGACCGATCTTCCGCCGTCTCAGGGAACACCGCGGTTCTAGTGATTGTGGATCGGTTTTCTAAGTCCTGCCGTCTCCTCCCGTTGCCCGGTATCCCTACAGCCCTGCAGACTGCGGAGGCATTATTTACCCATGTCTTTCGGCACTACGGGGTGCCGGAGGACATCGTTTCTGATCGGGGACCCCAATTCACGTCTCGGGTATGGAGAGCGTTCATGGAACGCTTGGGGGTCTCTGTCAGCCTGACCTCCGGTTATCACCCCGAGAGTAATGGGCAGGTGGAGAGAATGAACCAGGAGGTGGGTAGGTTTCTGCGGTCGTATTGCCAGGATCGGCCAGGGGAGTGGGCACGATACATTCCCTGGGCTGAAATGGCTCTGAACTCACTACGCCACTCCTCTACTAACGTGTCCCCTTTTCAGTGTGTTGGGATACCAGCCGGTCCTGGCACCATGGCATCCGAGCCAGACCGGGGCTCCTGCGGTGGAGGAATGGGTACAGCGCTCCAAGGAGACCTGGAGGGGCCGTCCAGGAATCTCTACGACAAGCGAGTGGACGGCAGAAGAGGAGTGCTGACCGCCACCGCAGTGAGGCCCCCGTGTTTGTACCGGGGACAGGGTCTGGCTCTCGACCAAAACCTACCTCTCCCGCTTGCCCTGCCGGAAGCTGGGTCCGCAGTGTGTAGGGCCCTTTTAAAGTCCTGAGGAGAATAAACGAGGTGTGTTATCGATTACAACTAACTTCCTATTATCGTATTAACCCTCGCTTCATGTGTCTCTCCCTCAGGCCGGGTAGCTGGTCCCCTGCAGGACAGTGAGGCACCGGAGGTCCCTCCCCCTCTGGACATCGAGGGGACCTCATGCATACTCTATCCGGGCCATTCTGGACTCAAGACGCCCGGTGAGGGGCCTGCAGTACCGTGGACTGGGAGGTACGGTCCGGAGGGAGAGGTGCTGGGTACCGGTGAGGGACATCTTGGATCCATCCATGTTGAGGGATTTCCATCGCTCCATCCGGACGCTTCCTGCACCCGCTCCTCCGGGCGACTCGAGGCCGGTGTCGGCGCTGCTGCGGGAGCCGCGTCAGGAGGGGGGTACTGTCACGAGTCCGACCGAGGGTGTTTCCCCTTCCCGGGCGGGTGGCGTGGCGGTCGCCATCACCGCCTATTAGCTGCCACTGATTGTTTTTCCTCTCTCCCTCCTTGTATGTTTAGTGGTAGCACCTGTTCATGTGTAATTAGTTTAATTAGTTTGTCTTTGCCAGGACAGCCGGCCCGCCTGGTTGTTGTGCGGGATTATTTTCATTGTAACCTTCGGCTCTGTTGTAGAGGTATGTGTTTAGTGCCTAGTCGTGTATTTTTCATTGTAATTTTTCCCTGTGTTTGGGAACGTTACTTTTGTGAGCACCCTGTGGTGCGTTGGTGCTAGTAAAAGACGCACAGCATTGAATCTCTGTCTCCTGCATTTGACCTACACCCACGACACCCGGAGCATTACAAAATGTGCCATTAGAGGCCATGCAATTCAATACTCATCTTTAAAGCAAAAGCAATTTAGGTAAAAATAATTCATATTGATAAAGGAGGGACTAACAGTACAGATAGATAGCAATAAAAACTGTACCATAGAGGCACAAGAATAAGAAATGGAGGAACATATTCAAGAAAGATCAAGTGCAGTACATTTTTATAAAAGTAAAGCGAACTGTGGAATAAGGAGAAAAATGCACCAAATTCATTTGAAATTGTCAACATAGAAATGCTACCAAAAATAATTAACTGAAACTTGTTAGAAATGACGGAGTCACACATGATTCACGAAACAATATTTTGAAAGAGGAAGCAAAGTACTTTAAGCATTATGTTTTCATTTCAGTCTCTTCCATCTCCACTAACCAAAGTTAATTGTAAGGATTAACAATGTAATATGAATGCAAAATTAACACCTGTACAGAAACACTAATGTGAAGGCCAAATTACAGAGGAGGAACTTCTCTGCAATTTAAGCCTTTAAGTCCAGGAAAACTCCAGGGCTGGATGGCCTACCAGTTGATGTGTACAAAACCTTTTTTGATGTACTCAAAGGACTGTTATTCGCATGTTCTAACCACTCATATAAAAATGGTAAATTATCAGATACTCAACAAGAAGGTCTGCTTTAATGTATTACTGAAACAGGACCCAAGTGGTAAATATAAAGATTCAGTCCACTTGCAAAAATTCAAGCAAAATGCAAAGTGCATAGAATTAAAAGGGTATTGTTGGATATTATTCATCCTAATCAGGCAGGTGTTCTTTTTTACATGGACGATACATTGGAGATAACATAAGACAAGCACTGGAAACAATCAAACATTATGAAAAATAGCTAAACTAGTCCTGGTATTCATAGCTGACTTTGAAAAGGCTTTACATAAAGTACAACTGGAATTTATATATAAATGCCTGGAATATTTACATTTTGGAGAATCTCTTATTCAATGGGTTAAAGATATGTATAGTAAACCCTAGGTGTAAAATGGCTAATAATGGCTACTTCTCAGCAAGTATTAAACTGTCAAGAGGAGTAAAACAAGGTTGTCCACTATCAGCATACCTATTTATTATAGCCATTGAAATGTTAGCTATTAAAATGAGATCAAACAACAATATCAAGGGGCTAGAAATACAGGGCTTAAAAACAAAGGTGTCATTGTACACTAATGATTCATGTTTTCTTTTAAATACACAATTTGAATCCCTCCACAGCCTCATAGAGGATCTAAATATTTTTTCTAACCTCTCTGGATTACAACCAAATTATGATATTACGTATTGGATCACAAAAATGTTTAACTTTTACATTACCGTGTAGTTTACCAATAAAATGGTCTGACGGTGAAGTGGACACAATCTGTATTCAGACCCCGAAAGAAAGAAATTCTCTCACTCCAATACATTTTAATAGAAAGTTAGCAAAAATAGATAAGATTTTGCTACCATCGAAAGGAAAATACCTGTCTATTTGTGGAAAAATCACCCTGATTAACTCTTTAGTCATATCCCAGTTTACCTACTTGCTTATGGTCTTGCCTACACCTCGTGACTTGTTTTTTAAAAAATGGTATGAGCAGAGAATATACAGTATTTGGAACATTAAGCCAGACCAAATTAAACAGGCCTATTTATATAATGAATATGAATTTGGAGGGCAGAAATGATTAAATATTAAAGAATTAGACTTCTCACTAAAGGCTTCAGTCATACAAAAGTAATATTTAAATCCAAACGGGTTCTCTAGCACAGTTGTTCCCAAACATTTTATCGTCCAAAACCCCTTCAAACATTCAACCTCCAGCTGCGTACCCCTCTAGCACCAGGGTCAGCGCACTTTTTTGCCATCATTGTAAGCCTGCTACACACACACTAATCAATACATTTATTAAACATAAGAATAGGTGAGTTTTTGTTACAACCCGACTCTTATAGGACCAGGGCAAAATAGTAATATAATAATAATAAATTATTTTGCTCTTTATTTTGCCATCTTACATATAAAACGTTATTTGTTAATCGAAAATGGTGAATAACTCACCACAGGTTAATGAGAAGGGTGTGCTTGAAAGGATGCTCATAACTCTGCAATTTTGGGTTGTATTGGAGAGAGTCGGTCTTAAATCATTTCCCACACACAGTCTGTGCCTGTATTTAGTTTTCATGCTAGTGAGGACCGAGAATCCACTCTCAAGTAGGTACATGGTTGTAAAGGGCATCAGTGTCTTAACAGCGTGATTTGCCAAGACAGGATACTCTGAGCGCAGCCCAATCCAGAAATCTGGCAGTGGCTTCTGATTAAATTCAATTTTCACAGAACCGCTTTTGCAATTTCTATGAGGCTCTCTTGTTCAGATATCGGTAAGTGGACTGGAGGCAGGGCATGACAGGGATAACGAATCCAGTTGTTTGTGTCGTCCATTTCGGGAAAGCACCTGCTTAATTGCACACCCAACTCACCCAGGTGTTTCGATATATCACATTTGACATTGTCTGTAAACTTGAGTTCATTTGCACACAAAAAAATCATACAATGATGGAAAGGCATGTGTGTTGTCCTTGTTAAAACTTCTTCAGGATCGGTGGGTCCCCTGTGGGACGGTTGAGCTAACGTGGGCTAATGCGATTAGCATGAGGTTGTAAGTAACAAGAACATTTCCCAGGACATAGACATATCTGATATTGGCAGAAAGCTTACATTCTTGTTAATCTAACTGCATTACAGTGAAATAATACCATGCTATTGTTTGAGGTCAGTGCACAGTTTTGAACATGAAAAGTTATTAATAAACAAATTAGGCACATTTGGGCAGTCCTGATACAATATTTGTAACAGAAATACAATGGTTCATTGGATCAGTCTACAAATGTGCACATACACTGCTGTCATTTAGTGGCCAAAATCATTGTCATGGCTAATGTCATTGTAATGGCTAATGTCATTGTAATGGCTTGTCATTGTAATGGCTTGAATGGAATATATGGAACGGTATCAAATACATCAAACATATGGAAATCATATATTTGACTCTGTTCCATGAATTCCATTCCAGCCATTACAATGAGCCTATCCTCCTACAGCTCCTTCCACCAGCCTCCACTGACACACACAGTCATAAAGAAGATGTGATAGCACCTCTTCACCCACAGGAAGTTGAAAAGGCTTGGCATGGGCCCTTAAATCCTCAAGAAGTTATACAGCTACACCATTGAGAGCATCTTGATTGGCTGCATCAACGCTTAGTATGGCAACAGCACCGCCCTCGATCGCATGGTGCTACAGAGGGTGGTGCAGACAGCCCAGTACATCACTGGGGCCGAGCTCCCTGTCATCCAGGACCCCTATATCAAGTGGTGTGAATAGAAGGCCTGGAAAATCTTTAAAGACTCCAGCCACCCAAGCCATAGACTATTCTCTCTGCTTTCGTACGGCAACCGGTACATCTGAGTTGACCCTTGTATTTTATTTTTGCACTGTCTCTATGCACATTTGCAGGAGTCTATACATTCACACACACTGACACTCCAGCACACACATACTGTAACATGCACACATATTTATACTCACTGTACACACACACTCATATACAATCATACTGTACGACTGCACATCCTGATGCCTTATCCCTGTACAGATCCACCTCTGTGTCAATGGTGGGTGTAACTGGTGCATGGAAGTCAGGTGCAGGAGAGCAGAGATGAGTAGACAAGGCACTTTACTTAGGAAATCATAATACAGAATGCAACAGCGTCACAAAACAAATGCCCAAAGAACAAGTGAGGCAGCACAAAGTACAAAACCCAAGTAAAAAGTACCGGCTGCTACAAAGCACGGGCATGAAACAAAACCAGGCGCAAACCATCCGGAAACATGCCAACCTTGACAAATAAACAATAACCCACACAGACCTGGAGGGAACAGAGGGCTAAATACACATAGTAATGATGATGAGATGTAAACCAGGTGTGCAGGAAAACAAGACAAAACAAATGGAAAATTAAAGGTGGATGGCTAGAAGAGCGGTGACGCGACCACCGAATGCTGCGCGAACAAGGAGTTGAACCCACTTCGGCGGAAGTCCCCTTGACACGAGACTCCAGCGGCGTGCCAAAACCGGCCTCCGAGACGAACCCGGAGGGTGAGGTGCAGGGCAACTGGGACAGAGACGGTGGAACCACCGCAGCATTGAAGGGTCCAACACGCCCCTCCACTAGAACCCAGCATCTCCTCATCCGGACCGGTACTCTCCCAGTCCACGAGGTGCTGAAGGCCCTCGCCTGACACCTCGAATCCAGTATGGAGCGGATGGAGTGCGTCAGGCCCCCTCGATATCCAGAGGGGGTGGAGGAACCTCCGCACCTCGACTCCTGGAGGGGCCGCCACCAGCGGCCTGAGGAGAGACTCATGATACGAGGGGTTAATACGGTAATCGGGGGAAGCTGTAACATGCAAGTCAGACTCTCCTCAGGACTGTAAATGGCCACACAAACCGCAGACCCAGTTTCCGGCAGGGCAGGCGGAGGGGCAGGTTTCGGGTCGAGAGCCAGACTCGGCCCCCCGGTGTGAATACCAGGGCCTCACTGCGATGGCGGCGGTCTGCGCTGGCTTTCTGCGCAGCACGCACGCTGAAGGTGAACATGGGCGGGGCCCCATGTCCCCTCCACGCTCCGGAACCAGTCGCCCACCGCAGGAGCCTCAGTCTGACTCTGATGCCAAGGCACCAGAACTGTCTCGAAACCCCAGTACTCACTGGAAGGGAGAGGTTATTGGAGGAGTGGCGAAGCGAACGCTCTGAGCCATCTCAGCCCAGGGCACGAATGCCGCCCACTCCCCGGCCGGTCCTGGCACAAGACCGCAGAAATCTATCCACATCCTGGTTCACTCTTCCACCTGCCCATTACTCTCGGGGTGAAACCCAAGGTAAGGCTGATCGAGACCCCAGACGCTCCATGAACACCCTCCAGACCCTCGAAGTGAACTGTGAACCCCAATCAGACACTATATCCTCAGGCACCCCGTAGTGCCGGAAGACGCGTATAAACAAGGCCTCCGCAGCTGTAGGGCCGTAGGGAGACCGGGCAAAGGAAGGAGATGGCAGTACTTAGAGAAATGATCCACAACAACCAGGATCGTGGGTGTTTCCTGTGATGGGGGAGATCGGTCAGGAAATCGATCGACAGGTGCGACCAATGCCGTTGTTGAACGGGTAATGGGTGTAGCGACCTCTTGGTAGGTGCCTAGGAGCCTTACACTGGGCGCACACCAAGCAGGAGGAAACATAAACCTCATGTACTTAGCCAAAGTGGGCCACCAGTACTTCCCACTCAGACAGCGCACCGTCCGACCGATGCCTGATGACCAGAGGAGGGTGACGGTGGGCGCAATAGATCAGCTGGTCTCAGACAGCAGATGGAACGCACTCCAGCGTGGCACTGGAGGGGAGTGGGCTCTGCACGCAACGACTGGGCTCAATGTCCACGTCCAGCCCTATACTACTGGCGCCACCAGGCAGGAGGCCAGAGTAGGGGGTGGGATCTATGGGCCGCTCCTCTGTGTCATACAGCCAGGACAGTGCGTCTGCCTTCATGTTCTGGGAACCTGGTCTGTAAGAAAAGGGTGAAAACAAAACGGGTGAAAAACATGGCCCACCTTGCCTGGCGAGGGTTCAGTCTCCTCGCCACCCGGATGTACTCCAGATTGCGCGTGGTCAGTCCAGATGAGAAAGAGTGTTTAGCCCCCTCAAGCCAATGTCTCCACACCTTCAAAGCCTTGACGACAACCAACAGCTCCCGGTCCCCCACATCATAGTTTCGCTCACGGCTGAGCCTCCTCGAGAAGAAGGCACAGGGGCGGAGCTTCGGTGGCGTATCGAGCGCTGAGAAAGTGGTCCAGTACTCGCATCTCCTTCGCGACCCACACGGCCGGCGCTGGGCCCACCCAGGTTTCCGAGAGGCATGAGACGCAGGGCGGACACCCTCTCACGGTCCGGAGGACCCGGTGGACAGTCGCCAGGTCTAACTCCAACTGCAGCAGGAAACCCTGGCAGCGGGCAGCTGTCCCATCGCACTCCCGGGAGGGCGAGGCGAATCCCACTGGAACCGGGTGCTGGGGGAGCCAGTAGAGGAGGCCCTTGTTGTGCTGGTGGAGGTGCTGGAGGACTCCTGTCTCTCCCAGCAGTCCATTGTTTGGACGACGCGGTCCATGCGGTGCCGAGATGGTGGAGATTCGCTGCGTGTTCCTGGACGTGCTCCTCTACCCCAATAATAGGGACACCTGATCCTGCTGACTCCATTGAAGGTTGGGGTATTCTGTCAATGGTGGGTGTAGCTGGTGCATGGAAGTCAGGTGCAGGAGAGCAGAGTTGAGTGAACAAGGCACTTTACTTAGGCAATGATAATACAGAACGCAACCGTCACAAAACAAATGCCCAAAGAGCAAGTGAGGCAGCACAAGTACAAAACCCAAAACCGGCTGCCACAAAGCACGGGCATGAAACAAAACCCGGCGCAAAACCAGCCGGAAGCGTGGCAATCTTGACAAATAAACAATACCCCACACAGACATGGAGAGGGAACAGAGGGCTAAATCACATATAGTAATGATAATGAGATGTAAACCAGGTGTGAATGAAAACAAGACAAAACAAATGGAAAATTAAAGGTGGATGGCTAGAAGACTGGTGTTGTCGACCGCAGAACACCGCCGGAACAAGGAGAGGAACCGACTTTGGCGGATGTCGTGACACTCTGTCACTCCAGTATCCCTGCACATTATCAATATGGTACTGGAACTGACCCTGATTATAACTTCTTACTTTCTCGTGTTCTACTTATTTATTATTTCTTGTGTATTTTTGTTCCCCCTTATGTTATGTTTAGTGCTCAAATTGATATTGATTACTGCATTGTTGGGTTTTGAGCTTGCAAGAAAGGCATTTCACTGTACTTGTGCACGTGACATTAAAACTTGTGCATGTGACATTGTGCACTGGGCCAGCCCTACCCTTCCATCACACTATGCATGAGTACCAGACACAATAACTAAAGACACAAATTATCAACGAACCACCACCAAAGCCACGCCTTAAAACCCTTATCACCACCCTCTCCTAACCACCATGGAGTTGAACATGTCAGAACAGCCAAACCTTGAAGATAATAGCAAAACAGGAGACAGTGTGGTGGTGTAGCTGGTGCATGAAGTCAGGTGCAGTCCGACCACTACCTTGTATCCTTTTCCCTCTCGCTCTCATCCAACACTTCCCACACTGCCCCTACTCGGATGGTATCGCGCCGTCCCAACCTTCGCTCTCTCTCCCCGCTACTCTCTCCTCTTCCATCCTATCTTCTCTTCCCTCTGCTCAAACTTTCTCAACCTATCTCCTGATTCTGCCTCCTCAACCCTCCTCTCCTCCCTTACTGCATCCTTTGACTCCCTATGTCCCCTATCCTCCAGGCCGGCTCGGTCCTCCCTCCCGCTCCGTGGCTCGACGACTCATTGCGAGCTCACAGAACAGGGCTCCGGGCAGCCGAGCGGAAATGGAGGAAAACTCGCCTCCCTGCGGACCTGGCATCCTTTCACTCCCTCCTCTCTACATTTTCCTCCTCTGTCTCTGCTGCTAAAGCCACTTTCTACCACTCTAAATTCCAAGCATCTGCCTCTAACCCTAGGAAGCTCTTTGCCACCTTCTCCTCCCTCCTGAATCCTCCCCCCCTCCCTCCTCCCTCTCTGCAGATGACTTCGTCAACCATTTTGAAAAGAAGGTCGATGACATCCGATCCTCGTTTGCTAAGTCAAACGACACTGCTGGTTCTGCCCACACTGCCCTACCCTATGCTCTGACCTCTTTCTCCCCTCTCTCTCCAGATGAAATCTCGCGTCTTGTGACGACCGGCCGCCCAACAACCTGCCCGCTTGACCCTATCCCCTCCTCTCTTCTCCAGACCATTTCCGGAGACCTTCTCCCTTACCTCACCTCGCTCATCAACTCATCCCTGACCGCTGGCTACGTCCCTCCCGTCTTCAAGAGAGCGAGAGTTGCACCCTTCTGAAAAAACCTACACTCGATCCCTCCGATGTCAACAACTACAGACCAGTATCCCTTCTCTCTTTTCTCTCCAAAACTCTTGAGCGTGCCGTCCTTGGCCAGCTCTACCGCCTATCTCTCTCAGAATGACCTTCTTGATCCAAATCAGTCAGGTTTCAAGACTAGTCATTCAACTGAGACTGCTCTTCTCTGTATCACGGAGGCGCTCCGCACTGCTAAAGCTAACTCTCTCTCCTCTGCTCTCATCCTTCTAGACCTATCGGCTGCCTTCGATACTGTGAACCATCAGATCCTCCTCTCCACCCTCTCCGAGTTGGGCATCTCCGGCGCGGCCCACGCTTAGATTGCGTCCTACCTGACAGGTCGCTCCTACCAGGTGGCGTGGCGAGAATCTGTCTCCTCACCACGCGCTCTCACCACTGGTGTCCCCCAGGGCTCTGTTCTAGGCCCTCTCTTATTCTCGCTATACACCAAGTCACTTGGCTCTGTCATAACCTCACATGGTCTCTCCTATCATTGCTATGCAGACGACACACAATTAATCTTCTCCTTTCCCCCTTCTGATGACCAGGTGGCGAATCGCATCTCTGCATGTCTGGCAGACATATCAGTGTGGATGACGGATCACCACCTCAAGCTGAACCTCAGCAAGACGGAGCTCCTCTTCCTCCCGGGGAAGGACTGCCCGTTCCATGATCTCGCCATCACGGTTGACAACTCCATTGTGTCCTCCTCCCAGAGCGCTAAGAACCTTGGCGTGATCCTGGACAACACCCTGACGTTCTCAACTAACATCAAGGCGGTGTCCCGTTCCTGTAGGTTCATGCTCTACAACATCCGCAGAGTACGACCCTGCCTCACACAGGAAGCGGCGCAGGTCCTAATCCAGGCACTTGTCATCTCCCGTCTTGATTACTGCAACTCGCTGTTGGCTGGGCTCCCTGCCTGTGCCATTAAACCCCTACAACTCATCCAGAACGCCGCAGCCCGTCTGGTGTTCAACCTTCCCAAGTTCTCTCACGTCACCCCGCTCCTCCGCTCTCTCCACTGGCTTCCAGTTGAAGCTCGCATCCGCTACAAGACCATGGTGCTCGCCTACGGAGCTGTGAGGGGAACGGCACCTCAGTACCTCCAGGCTCTGATCAGGCCCTACACCCAAACAAGGGCACTGCGTTCATCCACCTCTGGCCTGCTCGCCTCCCTACCACTGAGGAAGTACAGTTCCCGCCTCAGCCCAGTCAAAACTGTTCGCTGCTCTGGCCCCCAATGGTGGGAACAAACTCCCTCACGACGCCAGGACAGCGGAGTCAATCACCACCTTCCGGAGACACCTGAAACCCCACCTCTTCAAGGAATACCTAGGATAGGGTAAGTAAGGGTAAGTAATCCTTCTCACCCCCCTTCCTACCCCCCCAACAAGATTTAGATGCAAGTGGCTGTTCCACTGGTTGTCATAAGGTGTATTGCACCAATTTGTAAGTCGCTCTGGATAAGAGCGTCTGCTAAATGACTTAAATGTAAATGTAAATGTAAAT
>NW_026283369.1:0-3842 GCF_023373465.1 Oncorhynchus keta | reverse complement strand
CCTCTGTTTAAAGGGCCATGCTGACAGCGTTCCCCAACCCCCTCTGTTTATAGGACATTTACATTTACATTTAAGTCATTTAGCAGACGCTCTTATCCAGAGCGACTTACAAATTGGTGCATACACCTTATGACAACCAGTGGAACAGCCACTTGCATCTAAATCTTGTTGGGGGGGAGAAGGATTACCTACCCTTACTTACCCTATCCTAGGTATTCCTTGAAGAGGTGGGGTTTCAGGTGTCTCCGGAAGGTGGTGATTGACTCCGCTGTCCTGGCGTCGTGAGGGAGTTTGTTCCACCATTGGGGGGCCAGAGCAGCGAACAGTTTTGACTGGGCTGAGCGGGAACTGTACTTCCTCAGTGGTAGGGAGGCGAGCAGGCCAGAGGTGGATGAACGCAGTGCCCTTGTTTGGGTGTAGGGCCTGATCAGAGCCTGGAGGTACTGAGGTGCCGTTCCCCTCACAGCTCCGTGGCGAGCACCATGGTCTTGTAGCGGATGCGAGCTTCAACTGGAAGCCAGTGGAGAGAGCGGAGGAGCGGGGTGACGTGAGAGAACTTGGGAAGGTTGAACACCAGACGGGCTGCGGCGTTCTGGATGAGTTGTAGGGGTTTAATGGCACAGGCAGGGAGCCCAGCCAACAGCGAGTTGCAGTAATCAAGACGGGAGATGACAAGTGCCTGGATTAGGACCTGCGCCGCTTCCTGTGTGAGGCAGGGTCGTACTCTGCGGATGTTGTAGAGCATGAACCTACAGGAACGGGACACCGCCTTGATGTTAGTTGAGAACGTCAGGGTGTTGTCCAGGATCACGCCAAGGTTCTTAGCGCTCTGGGAGGAGGACACAATGGAGTTGTCAACCGTGATGGCGAGATCATGGAGCGGGCAGTCCTTCCCCGGGAGGAAGAGGAGCTCCGTCTTGCTGAGGTTCAGCTTGAGGTGGTGATCCGTCATCCACACTGATATGTCTGCCAGACATGCAGAGATGCGATTCGCCACCTGGTCATCAGAAGGGGAAAGGAGAAGATTAATTGTGTGTCGTCTGCATAGCAATGATAGGAGAGACCATGTGAGGTTATGACAGAGCCAAGTGACTTGGTGTATAGCGAGAATAAGAGAGGGCCTAGAACAGAGCCCTGGGGGACACCAGTGGTGAGAGCGCGTGGTGAGGAGACAGATTCTCGCCACGCCACCTGGTAGGAGCGACCTGTCAGGTAGGACGCAATCCAAGCGTGGGCCGCGCCGGAGATGCCCAACTCGGAGAGGGTGGAGAGGAGGATCTGATGGTTCACAGTATCGAAGGCAGCCGATAGGTCTAGAAGGATGAGAGCAGAGGAGAGAGAGTTAGCTTTAGCAGTGCGGAGCGCCTCCGTGATACAGAGAAGAGCAGTCTCAGTTGAATGACTAGTCTTGAAACCTGACTGATTTGGATCAAGAAGGTCATTCTGAGAGAGATAGCGGTAGAGCTGGCCAAGGACGGCACGCTCAAGAGTTTTGGAGAGAAAAGAGAGAAGGGATACTGGTCTGTAGTTGTTGACATCGGAGGGATCGAGTGTAGGTTTTTTCAGAAGGGGTGCAACTCTCGCTCTCTTGAAGACGGGAGGGACGTAGCCAGCGGTCAGGGATGAGTTGATGAGCGAGGTGAGGTAAGGGAGAAGGTCTCCGGAAATGGTCTGGAGAAGAGAGGAGGGGATAGGGTCAAGCGGGCAGGTTGTTGGGCGGCCGGCCGTCACAAGACGCGAGATTTCATCTGGAGAGAGAGGGAGAAAGAGGTCAGAGCATAGGGTAGGGCAGTGTGAGCAGAACCAGCGGTGTCGTTTGACTTAGCAAGCGAGGATCGGATGTCATCGACCTTCTTTTCAAAATGGTTGACGAAGTCATCTGCAGAGAGGGAGGAGGGAGGGGGAGGATTCAGGAGGGAGGAGAAGGTGGCAAAGAGCTTCCTAGGGTTAGAGGCAGATGCTTGGAACTTAGAATGGTAGAAAGTGGCTTTAGCAGCAGAGACAGAGGAGGAAAATGTAGAGAGGAGGGAGTGAAAGGATGCCAGGTCCGCAGGGAGGCGAGTTTTCCTCCATTTCCGCTCGGCTGCCCGGAGCCCTGTTCTGTGAGCTCGCAATGAGTCGTCGAGCCACGGAGCGGGAGGGGAGGACCGAGCCGGCCTGGAGGATAGGGGACATAGGGAGTCAAAGGATGCAGTAAGGGAGGAGAGGAGGGTTGAGGAGGCAGAATCAGGAGATAGGTTGGAGAAAGTTTGAGCAGAGGGAAGAGAAGATAGGATGGAAGAGGAGAGAGTAGCGGGGAGAGAGAGCGAAGGTTGGGACGGCGCGATACCATCCGAGTAGGGGCAGTGTGGGAAGTGTTGGATGAGAGCGAGAGGGAAAAGGATACAAGGTAGTGGTCGGAGACTTGGAGGGAGTTGCAATGAGGTTAGTGGAAGAACAGCATCTAGTAAAGATGAGGTCAAGCGTATTGCCTGCCTTGTGAGTAGGGGGAAGGTGAGAGGGTGAGGTCAAAGAGGAGAGGAGTGGAAAGAAGGAGGCAGAGAGGAATGAGTCAAAGGTAGGCGTGGGGAGGTTAAAGTCGCCCAGAACTGTGAGAGGTGAGCCGTCCTCAGGAAAGGAGCTTATCAAGGCATCAAGCTCATTGATGAACTCTCCAAGGGAACCTGGAGGGCGATAAATGATAAGGATGTTAAGCTTGAAAGGGCTGGTAACTGTGACAGCATGGAATTCAAAGGAGGCAATAGACAGATGGGTAAGGGGAGAAGAGAGAAAGACCACTTGGGAGAGATGAGGATCCCGGTGCCACCACCCCGCTGACCAGAAGCTCTCGGGGTGTGCGAGAACACGTGGGCGGGCGAGAGAAACGTGAGGTAGCAGTGTTATCTGTGGTGATCCATGTTTCCGTCAGTACCAAGTCGAGGGACTGGAGGAGGCATAGGCTGAATGAACTCTGCCTTGTTGGCCTGAATCGCCAGTTCCAGAGGCCACCGAGACCTGGAACTCCCGTGGGTCGTGTGCAGCGCTGGGACCACCAGATTAGGGTAGCCGCGGCCACGCGGTGTGGAGCGTTTGTATGGTCTGTGCAGAGAGGAGAGAACAGGGATAGACAGACACATAGTTGACAGGCTACAGAAGAGGCTACGCTAATGCAAGGAGAATTGGAATGACAAGTGGACTACACATCTCGAATGTTCAGAAAGTTAAACTTACGTAGCAAGAATCTTATTGACTAAAAAAGATTAAAATGATACAGTACTGCTGAAGTAGGCTAGCTGGCGGTAGCTGCGTTGTTGACACTACACTAAGTCGTTCCGTTGAGTGTAATAATTTCTACAGTGCTGCTATTCGGGGGCTAGCTGGCTAGCCTAGCAGTGTTGTTTACGTTACGTTGAGTTAAAGAACGACAATAGCTGGCTAGCGAACCTCAGTGAATTAAGATAATCACCCAAGGCTACACACACTAAACTACACAATTATCTTGGAAACAAAGACAGCTATGTAGCTAGCCAACACTGAACTAATCAAGTCCGCACAGTTGAGTGAATAGCACCACAGTGATGCTAATTCAGGCGTTAGCCATTGTGTTGCAGCTCCTGGCGAATAGCAGTGAAGGCCACGTTAGGGCTAATTGGTGAAGACAAATACGATAATTATGCAACGTATCAATGACATAAGGACGGCTATGTAGCTATACTAAGAAGAATGGCTAGATTATGTAGCTAGCTAACAGTAAACTAATCAAGTCGTACAGTTGAGTGAATAGCACTACAGTGATGCTAATCTGTGTGCGTTAGCTAGCGTTAGCTAGCTCCTGGGCGAATAGCAGTGAAGGCTACGTTAGG
>NW_026283368.1:0-76614 GCF_023373465.1 Oncorhynchus keta | reverse complement strand
TCTACTGTCTCATATTATGACAGACCAGCTAGATCTACTGTCTCTATTCTATTATGACAGACCAGCTAGATCTACTGTCCCCATTATAATATGACCTCGATCTACTGTTTCTGCTATAACATGAAAGACCAACTCGATCTACTGTCTCTATTATTTTATGACAGATCAGCTAGATCTACTGTCTCTACTATATTATGACAGACCAGCTAGATCTACTGTCTCTATTATAATATGACAGACCAGCTAGATCTACTGTCTCTATTCTATGACAGACCAGCTAGATCTACTGTCTCTATTATATGATGACAGACCAGCGACATCTACTGTCTCTATTATAATATGACAGACCAGCTAGATTTACAGTCTCTATTATATTATGACAGACCAGCTCGATCTACTGTCTCTATTATTTTATGACAGATCAGCTAGATCTACTGTCTCTATCATAATTTGACAGACCAGCTAGATTTACAGTCTCTATTATATTATGACAGACCAGCTAGATCTACTGTGTCCATTATAATATGATAGACCAGCTAGATCTACTGTCTCTATTATATTATGACAGACCAGCTAGATCTACTGTCTCTATTATAATATGACAGACCAGCGAGATCAACTGTCTGTATTATAATATGACAGACCAGCTCGATCTACTGTCTCTATTATAATTTGACAGACCACCTAGATATACTGTCTCTATTATATTATGACAGACCAGCTAGATCTACTGTTTCTATTATAACATGAAAGACCAGCTCGATCTACTGTCTCTATTATTTTATGACAGATCAGCTAGATCTACTGTCTATATCATAATTTGACAGACCAGCTAGATATACTGACTCTATTATATTATGACAGACCAGCTAGATCTACTGTTTCTATTATAACATGAAAGACCAGCTCGATCTACTTTCTCTATTATTTTATGACAGACCAGCTAGATCTACTGTCTCTGCTATATTATGACAGACCAGGTAGATCTACTGTCTCTATTATAATTTGACAGACCAGCTAGATATACTGTCTCTATTATATTATGACAGACCAGCTAGATCTACTGTCTCTATTATAATATGACAGACCAGCTAGATCTACTGTCTCTATTATTCTATGACAGACCAGGTAGATCTACTGTATCTATTATATTATGACAGACCAGGTAGATATACTGTTTCTATTATAACAGGAAAGACCAGCTCGATCTACTGTCTCTATTATTTTATGACAGATCAGCTAGATCTACTGTCTATATCATAATTTGACAGACCAGCTAGATATACTGTCTCTATTATTCTATGACAGACCAGGTAGATCTACTGTTTCTATTATAACATGAAAGACCAGGTAGATCTACTGTCTCTATTATTTTATGACAGATCATAGATCTACTGTCTCTGACAGACCAGCTAGATATACTGTCTCTATTATATTATGAAAGACCAGCTAGATCTACTGTCTCTATTATTTTATGACAGACCAGGTAGATCTACTGTATCTATTATATTATGACAGACCAGGTAGATCTACTGTCTCTATTATAATATGAAAGACCAGCTAGATCTACTGTCTCATATTATGACAGAACAGCTAGATCTACTGTCTCTATTCTATTATGACAGACCAGCAAGATCTACTGTGTCCATTATAATATGATAGACCAGCTAGATCTACAGTCTCTATTATATTATGACAGACCAGCTAGATCTACTGTGTCCATTATAATATGATAGACCAGCTAGATCTACTGTCTGTATTATAATATGACAGACCAGCTCGATCTACTGTCTCTATTATAATTTGACAGACCACCTAGATATACTGTCTCTATTATATTATGACAGACCAGCTAGATCTACTGTTTCTATTATAACATGAAAGACCAGCTCGATCTACTGTCTCTATTATTCTATGACAGACCAGGTTCTACTGATCTATTATATTATGACAGACCAGGTAGATCTACTGTCTATATCATAATTTGACAGACCAGCTAGATATACTGTCTCTATTATATTATGACAGACCAGCTAGATCTACTGTCTCTATTATAATAGATCTACTGATATTATGACAGACCAGCTAGATCTACTGTCTCTATTATAATTTGACAGACCAGCTAGATCTACTGTCTCTATTATATTAGATCTACTGTCTCTATTATAATATGACAGACCAGCTAGATCTACTGTCTCTATTATACAGACCAGGTAGATCTACTGTATCTATTATATTATACAGACCAGGTAGATCTAGTTTCTATTATAACATGAAATACAGCTCGATCTACTGTCTCTATTATTTTATGACAGATCAGCTAGATCTACTGTCTATATCATAATTTGACAGACCAGCTAGATATACTGTCTCTATTATATTATGACAGACCAGCTAGATCTACTGTTTCTATTATAACATGAAAGACCAGCTCAATCTACTGTCTCTATTATTTTATGACAGACCAGCTAGATCTACTGTCTCTGCTATATTATGACAGACCAGCTAGATCTACTGTCTCTATCTAGATATACTGTCTCTATTATATTATGACAGACCAGCTAGATCTACTGTCTCTATTATAATATGACAGACCAGCTAGACTACATTATTCTATGACAGACCAGGTAGATCTACTGTATCTATTATATTATGACAGACCAGGTAGATATACTGTTTCTATTATAACATGAAAGACCATCTACTGTCTCTATTATTTTATGACAGATCAGCTAGATCTACTGTCTATATCATATTTGACAGACCAGCTAGATATACTGTCTCTATTATATTATGACAGACCAGCTAGATCTACTGTTTCTATTATAACATGAAAGACCAGCTCGATCTACTGTCTCTATTATTTTATGACAGATCAGCTAGATCTACTGTCTCTGCTATATTATGACAGACCAGCTCGATCTACTGTCTCTATTATAATATGACAGACCAGCTAGATCTACTGTCTCTATTATTATATGACAGACCAGGTAGATCTACTGTATCTATTATATTATGACAGACCAGGTAGATCTACTGTCTCTATTATAATATGAAAGACCACCTCCTGTCTCATATTATGACAGAACAGCTAGATCTACTGTCTCTATTCTATTATGACAGACCAGCTAGATCTACTGTGTCCATTATAATATGATAGACCAGCTAGATCTACAGCTCTATTATATTATGACAGACCAGCTAGATCTACTGTGTCCATTATAATATGATAGACCAGCTAGATCTACTGTCTGTATTATAATATGACAGACCAGCTCGATCTACTGTCTCTATTATAATTTGACAGACCACCTAGATATACTGTCTCTATTATTTTATGACAGATCAGCTAGATCTACTGTCTATATCATAATTTGACAGACCAGCTAGATATACTGTCTCTATTATTCTATGACAGACCAGGTAGATCTACTGTATCTATTATATTATGACAGACCAGGTAGATCTACTGTCTATATCATAATTTGACAGACCAGCTAGATATACTGTCTCTATTATATTATGAAAGACCAGCTCGATCTACTGTCTCTATTATTTTATGACAGACCAGCTAGATCTACTGTCTCTGCTATATTATGACAGACCAGCTAGATCTACTGTCTCTATTATAATTTGACAGACCAGCTAGATATACTGTCTCTATTATGTTATGACAGACCAGCTAGATCTACTGTCTCTATTATAATATGACAGACCAGCTAGATCTACTGTCTCTATTATTCTATGACAGACCAGGTAGATCTACTGTATCTATTATATTATGACAGACCAGGTAGATCTACTGTTTCTATTATAACATGAAAGACCAGCTCGATCTACTGTCTCTATTATTTTATGACAGATCAGCTAGATCTACTGTCTATATCATAATTTGACAGACCAGCTAGATATACTGTCTCTATTATATTATGACAGACCAGCTAGATCTACTGTTTCTATTATAACATGAAAGACCAGCTCGATCTACTTTCTCTATTATTTTATGACAGACCAGCTAGATCTACTGTCTCTGCTATATTATGACAGACCAGCTAGATCTACTGTCTCTATTATAATTTGACAGACCAGCTAGATATACTGTCTCTATTATATTATGACAGACCAGCTAGATCTACTGTCTCTATTATAATATGACAGACCAGCTAGATCTACTGTCTCTATTATTCTATGACAGACCAGGTAGATCTACTGTATCTATTATATTATGACAGACCAGGTAGATATACTGTTTCTATTATAACATGAAAGACCAGCTCGATCTACTGTCTCTATTATTTTATGACAGATCAGCTAGATCTACTGTCTATATCATAATTTGACAGACCAGCTAGATATACTGTCTCTATTATATTATGACAGACCAGCTAGATCTACTGTTTCTATTATAACATGAAAGACCAGCTCGATCTACTGTCTCTATTATTTTATGACAGATCAGCTAGATCTACTGTCTCTGCTATATTATGACAGACCAGCTCGATCTACTGTCTCTATTATAATATGACAGACCAGCTAGATCTACTGTCTCTATTATTATATGACAGACCAGGTAGATCTACTGTATCTATTATATTATGACAGACCAGGTAGATCTACTGTCTCTATTATAATATGAAAGACCAGCTAGATCTACTGTCTCATATTATGACAGACCAGCTAGATCTACTGTGTCCATTATAATATGATAGACCAGCTAGATCTACAGTCTCTATTATATTATGACAGACCAGCTAGATCTACTGTGTCCATTATAATATGATAGACCAGCTAGATCTACTGTCTCTATTATAATATGACAGACCAGCGAGATCAACTGTCTGTATTATAATATGACAGACCAGCTCGATCTACTGTCTCTATTATAATTTGACAGACCACCTAGATATACTGTCTCTATTATATTATGACAGACCAGCTAGATCTACTGTTTCTATTATAACATGAAAGACCAGCTAGATATACTGTCTCTATTATTTTATGACAGATCAGCTAGATCTACTGTCTATATCATAATTTGACAGACCAGCTAGATATACTGTCTCTATTATATTATGAAAGACCAGCTCGATCTACTGTCTCTATTATTTTATGACAGACCAGCTAGATCTACTGTTTCTCTTATAACTGATATTACTGATTATTTTATGACAGACCAGCTCGATCTACTGTCTCTATTATAATTTGACAGACCAGCTAGATATACTGTCTCTATTATATTATGACAGACCAGCTAGATCTACTGTCTCTATTATAATATGACAGACCAGCTAGATCTACTGTCTCTATTATTCTATGACAGACCAGGTAGATCTACTGTATCTATTATATTATGACAGACCAGGTAGATCTACTGTTTCTATTATAACATGAAAGACCAGCTCGATCTACTGTCTCTATTATTTTATGACAGATCAGCTAGATCTACTGTCTCTGCTATATTATGACAGACCAGCTAGATCTACTGTCTCTATTATAATATGACAGACCAGCTAGATCTACTGTCTCTATTATTCTATGACAGACCAGCTAGATCTACTGTCTCTATTATATGATGACAGACCAGGTAGATCTACTGTCTCTATTATAATATGAAAGACCAGCTAGATCTACTGTCTCATATTATGACAGAACAGCTAGATCTACTGTCCCTATTCTATTATGACAGACCAGCTAGATCTACTGTCTCATATTATGACAGAACAGCTAGATCTACTGTCTCCATTATAATATGACAGACCAGCTCGATATACTGTCTCTATTATATTATGACAGACCAGCGACATCTACTGTGTCCATTATAATATGATAGACCAGCTAAATCTACTGTCTCTATTATATTAGACTGACCAGCTCGATCTACTGTCTCTATTATATTATGACAGACCAGCTAGATCTACTTTCCCATATTGACAGACCAGCTAGATAATTATGACAGACCAGCTAGATCTACTGTCTCTATTATATTATGACAGACCAGCGAGATCTACTGTCTCTATTATAATATGACAGACCAGCAAAATCTACTGTCTCTCTTAGATTATGACAGACCAGGTAGATCTACTGTCTCTATTCTATTATGACAGACCAGCGAGATCAACTGTCTCTATTATAATATGAAAGACCAGCGAGATCTACTGTCTCATATTATGACAGAACAGCTAGATCTACTGTCTCTATTCTATTATGACAGACCAGCTAGATGTACTGTCTCTATTATAATATGACAGACCAGCTAGATCTACTGTCTCTATTATAATATGACAGACCAGCTAGATCTACTGTCTCCATTATAATATGACAGACCAGCTAAATCTACTGTCTCTATTATATGATGACAGACCAGCGACATCTACTGTCTCTATTATAATATGACAGACCAGCTTGATTTACAGTCTCTATTATATTATGACAGACCAGCTAGATCTACTGTGTCCATTATAATATGATAGACCAGCTAGATCTACTGTCTCTATTATAATATGACAGACCAGCGAGATCTACTGTGTCCATTATAACATGATAGACCAGCGACATCTACTGTCTCTATTATAATATGACAGACCAGCGAGATCAACTGTCTGTATTATAATATGACAGACCAGCTCGATCTACTGTCTCTATTATAATTTGACAGACCAGCTAGATCTACTGTTTCTATTATAACATGAAAGACCAGCTCGATCTACTGTCTCTATTATTTTATGACAGATCAGCTAGATCTACTGTCTCTATCATAATTTGACAGACCAGCTAGATATACTGTCTCTATTATATTATGACAGACCAGCTAGATCTACTGTTTATATTATAACATGAAAGACCAGCTCGATCTACTGTCTCTATTATTTTATGACAGATCAGCTAGATCTACTGTCTCTGCTATATTATGACAGACCAGGTAGATCTATTGTCTCTATTATAATATGAAAGACCAGCTAGATCTACTGTCTCATATTATGACAGAACAGCTAGATCTACTGTCTCTATTCTATTATGACATACCAGCTAGATGTACTGTCTCTATTATAATATGACAGACCAGCTAGATCTACTGTCTCCATTATAATATGACAGACCAGCTAGATCTACTGTCTCTATTATATTATGACAGACCAGCGACATCTACTGTGTCCATTATAATATGATAGACCAGCTAAATCTACTGTCTCTATTATATTATGACAGACCAGCTAGATCTACTGTCTCTATTATAATATGACAGACCAGCGAGATCAACTGTCTGTATTACAATATGACAGACCAGCTCGATCTACTGTCTCTATTATAATATGAAAGACCAGCTAGATCTACTGTCTCATATTATGACAGAACAGCTAGATCTACTGTCTCTATTCTATTATGACAGACCAGCTAGATGTACTGTCTCTATTATAATATGACAGACCAGCTAGATCTACTGTCTCTATTATAATATGACAGACCAGCTAGATATACTGTCTCATATTATGACAGAACAGCTAGATCTACTGTCTCTATTATATTATGACAGACCAGGTAGATCTACTGTTTCTATTATAACATGACAGACCAGCTAGATCTACTGTCTCCATTATAATATGACAGACCAGCTAGATCTACTGTCTCTATTATATGATGACAGACCAGCGACATCTACTGTCTCTATTATAATATGACAGACCAGCTAGATTTACAGTCTCTATTATAATTTGACAGACCAGATAGATATACTGTCTCTATTATATTATGACAGACCAGCTAGATCTACTGTCTCTATTATAACATGAAAGACCAGCTCGATCTACTGTCTCTATTATAATATGACAGACCAGCTAGAACAACTGTCTGTATTATAATATGACAGACCAGCTAGATCTAATGTCTCTATTATAATGTGACAGACCAGCTAGATCTACTGTCTCTATTCTATTATGACAGACCAGCTAGATCTACTGTCCCCATTATAATATGACAGACCAGCTAGATCTACTGTCTCTATTATAATATGTCAGACCAGCTAGATATACTGTCTCATATTATGACAGAACAGCTAGATCTACTGTCTCTATTATATTATGACAGACCAGCAAGATCTACTGTCTCTATTATAATATGAAAGACCAGCGAGATCTACTGTCTCATATTATGACAGAACAGCTAGATCTACTGTCTCTATTATATTATGTCAGACCAGCTAGATCTACTGTATCTATTATAATATGACAGACCAGCTAGATCTACTGTCTCCATTATAATATGACAGAACAGCTAGATGTACTGTCTCCATTATAATATGACAGACCAGCTAGATCTACTGTCTCTACTATATTATGACAGACCAGCAAGATCTACTGTCTCTATTATAATATGAAAGACCAGCTAGATCTACTGTCTCTATTCTATTATGACAGACCAGCTAGATCTACTGTCTCATTATATGATGACAGACCAGCTAGATCTACTGTCTCTATTATAACATGAAAGACCAGCTAGATCTACTGTCTCTATTATAATATATGACAGACCAGCTAGATCTACTGTCTCTGCTATATTATGACAGACCAGCTAGATCTACTGTCTCTATTATAATATGACAGACCAGCTAGATCTACTGTCTCTATTATAATATGATGACCAGCTAGATCTACTGTCTCTATTATATTATGACAGACCAGCTAGATCTACTGTCTCTATTATATTATGACAGACCAGCTAGATCTACTGTCTCTATTATATTATGACAGACCAGCTAGATCTACTGTCTCTATTATATTATGACAGACCAGCAAGATCTACTATTCTATGACAGACCAGCTAGATCTACTGTCTCTATTATATTATGACAGACCAGCTAGATCTACTGTCTCTATTATAATATGACAGACCAGCTAGATCTACTGTCTCCATTATAATATGACAGACCAGCTAGATCTACTGTCTCTATTATATGATGACAGACCAGCTCATCTATGTCTCCATTATAATATGACAGACCAGCTAGATGTCTTCTATTATAACATGACAGACCAGCTCTCTACTGTCTCTATTATATTATGACAGACCAGCTCGATCTACTGTCTCTATTATATTATGACAGACCAGCTAGATCTCTGTCTGTATTATAATGACAGACCAGCTAGATCTACTGTCTCTATTATATTGTGACAGACCAGCTAGATCTACTGTCTCTATTATATATGACAGAACAGCTAGATCTACTGTCTCTATTATAATATGACAGACCAGGTAGATCTATTGTCTCTATTATAATATGTCAGACCAGCTAGATCTACTGTCTCATATTATGACAGAACAGCTAGATCTACATTGTCTCATTATATTATGACAGACCAGCTAGATCTACTGTCTCTATTATAATATGACAGACCAGCTAGATCTACTGTCTCCATTATAATATGACAGACCAGCTAGATCTACTGTCTCTATTCTATTATGACAGACCAGCTTAGATCTACTGTCCATTATAATATGATAGACCAGCTAAATCTACTGTCTCTATTATATTATGACAGACCAGCTAGATCTACTGTCTCTATTATAATATGACAGACCAGCGAGATCAACTGTCTGAATTATAATATGACAGACCAGCTCGATCTACTGTCTCTATTATAATGTGACAGACCAGCTAGATCTACTATCTCTATTCTATTATGACAGACCAGCTAGATCTACTGTCCCCATTATAATATGACAGACCAGGTAGATCTACTGTATCTATTATATTATGACAGACCAGGTAGATCTACTGTTTCTATTATAACATGAAAGACCAGCTCGATCTACTGTCTCTATTATTTTATGACAGATCAGCTAGATCTACTGTCTATATAATAATTTGACAGACCAGCTAGATATACTGTCTCTATTATAATATGACAGACCAGCTAGATCTACTTTCTCTATTATTCTATGACAGACCAGGTAGATCTACTGTATCTATTATATTATGACAGACCAGGTACATCTACTGTTTCTATTATAACATGAAAGACCAGCTAGATATACTGTCTCTATTATATTATGACAGACCAGCTAGATCTACTGTTTCTATTATAACATGAAAGACCAGCTCGATCTACTGTCTCTATTATTTTATGACAGATCAGCTAGATCTACTGTCTCTGCTATATTATGACAGACCAGCTCGATCTACTGTCTCTATTATAATATGACAGACCAGCTAGATCTACTGTCTCTATTATTCTATGACAGACCAGGTAGATCTACTGCATCTATTATATTATGACAGACCAGGTAGATCTACTGTCTCTATTATAATATGAAAGACCAGCTAGATCTACTGTCTCATATTATGACAGAACAGCTAGATCTACTGTCCCTATTCTATTATGACAGACCAGCTAGATCTACTGTCTCATATTATGACAGAACAGCTAGATCTACTGTCTCCATTATAATATGACAGACCAGCTCGATATACTGTCTCTATTATATTATGACAGACCAGCGACATCTACTGTGTCCATTATAATATGATAGACCAGCTAAATCTACTGTCTCTATTATATTATGACTGACCAGCTCGATCTACTGTCTCTATTATAATGTGACAGACCAGCTAGATCTACTATCTCTATTATATTATGACAGACCAGCTAGATCTACTTTCCCCATTATAATATGACAGACCAGCTAGATCTACTGTCTCTATTATATTATGACAGACCAGCGAGATCTACTGTCTCTATTATAATATGACAGACCAGCAAAATCTACTGTCTCTCTTAGATTATGACAGACCAGGTAAATCTACTGTCTCTATTCTATTATGACAGACCATTGAGATCAACTGTCTCTATTATAATATGAAAGACCAGCGAGATCTACTGTCTCATATTATGACAGAACAGCTAGATCTACTGTCTCTATTCTATTATGACAGACCAGCTAGATGTACTGTCTCTATTATAATATGACAGACCAGCTAGATCTACTGTCTCTATTATAATATGACAGACCAGCTAGATCTACTGTCTCCATTATAATATGACAGACCAGCTAGATCTACTGTCTCTATTATATGATGACAGACCAGCGACATCTACTGTCTCTATTATAATATGACAGACCAGCTAGATTTACAGTGTCTATTATATTATGACAGACCAGGTAGATCTACTGTTTCTATTATAACATGAAAGACCAGCTCGATCTACTGTCTCTATTATATTATGACAGACCAGCTAGATCTACTGTGTCCATTATAATATGATAGACCAGCTAGATCTACTGTCTCTATTATAATATGACAGACCAGCGAGATCAACTGTCTGTATTATAATATGACAGACCAGCTCGATCTACTGTCTCTATTATAATTTGACAGACCAGCTAGATCTACTGTTTCTATTATAACATGAAAGACCAGCTCGATCTACTGTCTCTATTATTTTATGACAGATCAGCTAGATCTACTGTCTCTATCATAATTTGACAGACCAGCTAGATATACTGTCTCTATTATATTATGACAGACCAGCTAGATCTACTGTTTCTATTATAACATGAAAGACCAGCTCGATCTACTGTCTCTATTATTTTATGACAGATCAGCTAGATCTACTGTCTCTGCTATATTATGACAGACCAGGTAGATCTATTGTCTCTATTATAATATGAAAGACCAGCTAGATCTACTGTCTCATATTATGACAGAACAGCTAGATCTACTGTCTCTATTCTATTATGACATACCAGCTAGATGTACTGTCTCTATTATAATATGACAGACCAGCTAGATCTACTGTCTCCATTATAATATGACAGACCAGCTAGATCTACTGTCTCTATTATATTATGACAGACCAGCGACATCTACTGTGTCCATTATAATATGATAGACCAGCTAAATCTACTGTCTCTATTATATTATGACAGACCAGCTAGATCTACTGTCTCTATTATAATATGACAGACCAGCGAGATCAACTGTCTGTATTACAATATGACAGACCAGCTCGATCTACTGTCTCTATTATAATATGAAAGACCAGCGAGATCTACTGTCTCATATTATGACAGAACAGCTAGATCTACTGTCTCTATTCTATTATGACAGACCAGCTAGATGTACTGTCTCTATTATAATATGACAGACCAGCTAGATCTACTGTCTCTATTATAATATGACAGACCAGCTAGATATACTGTCTCATATTATGACAGAACAGCTAGATCTACTGTCTCTATTATATTATGACAGACCAGGTAGATCTACTGTTTCTATTATAACATGAAAGAACAGCTCGATCTACTGTCTCTATTATTTTATGACAGATCAGCTCGATCTACTGTCTCTATCATATTATGACAGACCAGCTCGATCTACTGTCTCTGCTATATTATGACAGACCAGCTAGATCTACTGTCTCTATTATAACATGAAAGACCAGCTCGATCTACTGTCTCTATTATAATATGACAGACCAGCTAGAACAACTGTCTGTATTATAATATGACAGACCAGCTAGATCTAATGTCTCTATTATAATGTGACAGACCAGCTAGATCTACTGTCTCTATTCTATTATGACAGACCAGCTAGATCTACTGTCCCCATTATAATATGACAGACCAGCTAGATCTAATGTCTCTATTATAATATGTCAGACCAGCTAGATATACTGTCTCATATTATGACAGAACAGCTAGATCTACTGTCTCTATTATATTATGACAGACCAGCAAGATCTACTGTCTCTATTATAATATGAAAGACCAGCGAGATCTACTGTCTCATATTATGACAGAACAGCTAGATCTACTGTCTCTATTCTATTATGACAGACCAGCTAGATATACTGTCTCTATTATATTATGTCAGACCAGCTAGATCTACTGTCTCCATTATAATATGACAGAACAGCTATATGTACTGTCTCCATTATAATATGACAGACCAGCTAGATCTACTGTCTCTATTATATGATGACAGACCAGCGACATCTACTGTCTCTATTATAATTTGACAGACCAGCTAGATCTACTGTTTCTATTATAACATGAAAGACCAGCTCGATCTACTGTCTCTATTATTTTATGACAGATCAGCTAGATCTACTGTCTCTGCTATATTATGACAGACCAGCTAGATCTACTGTCTCTATTATAATTTGACAGACCAGCTAGATATACTGTCTCTATTATATTATGACAGACCAGCTAGATCTACTGTCTCTATTATAATATGACAGACCAGCTAGATCTACTGTCTCTATTATTCTATGACAGACCAGGTAGATCTATTGTATCTATTATATTATGACAGACCAGGTAGATCTATTGTCTCTATTATAATATGAAAGACCAGCTAGATCTACTGTCTCATATTATGACAGAACAGCTAGATCTACTGTCTCTATTCTATTATGACAGACCAGCTAGATGTACTGTCTCTATTATAATATGACAGACCAGCTAGATCTACTGTCTCCATTATAATATGACAGACCAGCTAGATCTACTGTCTCTATTATATTATGACAGACCAGCGACATCTACTGTGTCCATTATAATATGATAGACCAGCTAAATCTACTGTCTCTATTATATTATGACAGACCAGCTAGATCTACTGTCTCTATTATAATATGACAGACCAGCGAGATCAACTGTCTGAATTATAATATGACAGACCAGCTCGATCTACTGTCTCTATTATAATGTGACAGACCAGCTAGATCTACTATCTCTATTCTATTATGACAGACCAGCTAGATCTACTGTCTCTACTATATTATGACAGACCAGCAAGATCTACTGTCTCTATTATAATATGAAAGACCAGCGAGATCTACTGTCTCATATTATGACAGAACAGCTAGATCTACTGTCTCTATTCTATTATGACAGACCAGCTAGATGTACTGTCTCTATTATAATATGACAGACCAGCTAGATCTACTGTCTCTATTATAATATGACAGACCAGCTAGATATACTGTCTCATATTATGACAGAACAGCTAGATCTACTGTCTCTGCTATATTATGACAGACCAGCTAGATCTACTGTCTCTATTATAATGTGACAGACCAGCTAGATCTACTGTCCCCATTATAATATGACAGACCAGCTAGATATACTGTCTCATATTATGACAGAACCGCTAGATCTACTGTCTCTATTATTATATGAAAGACCAGCTAGATCTACTATCTCTATTCTATTATGACAGACCAGCTATATCTACTGTCTCTATTATAATATGAAAGACCAGCGAGATCTACTGTCTCATATTATGACAGACCAGGTAGATCTACTGTTTCTATTATAACATGAAAGAACAGCTCAATCTACTGTCTCTATTATAATATGACAGACCAGCAAGATCTACTGTCTCTATTATATTATGACAGACCAGCTAGATCTACTGTCTCTATTATAAAATGACAGACCAGCTCGATCTACTGTCTCTATTATTTTATGACAGACCAGGTAGATCTACTGTCTTTGCTATATTATGACAGACCAGCTAGATCTACTGTCTCTATTATAATGTGACAGACCAGCTAGATCTGCTGTCCCCATTATAATATGACAGACCAGGTAGATCTACTGTCTCTATTATAATATGACAGACCAGCTAGATATACTGTCTCATATTATGACAGAACAGCTAGATCTACTGTCTCTATTATTATATGAAAGACCAGCTAGATCTACTGTCTCATATTATGACAGACCAGGTAGATGTACTGTTTCTATTATAACATGAAAGAACAGCTCAATCTACTGTCTCTATTATTTTATGACAGATCAGCTAGATCTACTGTCTCTATCATATTATGACAGACCAGCTCGATCTACTATCTCTATTATTTTATGACAGACCAGGTAGATCTACTGTATCTATTATATTATGACAGACCAGGTAGATCTATTGTCTCTATTATAATATGAAAGACCAGCTAGATCTACTGTCTCATATTATGACAGAACAGCTAGATCTACTGTCTCTATTCTATTATGACAGACCAGCTAGATGTACTGTCTCTATTATAATATGACAGACCAGCGACATCTACTGTGTCCATTATAATATGATAGACCAGCTAAATCTACTGTCTCTATTATATTATGACAGACCAGCTAGATCTACTGTCTCTATTATAATGTGACAGACCAGCTAGATGTACTATCTCTATTCTATTATGACAGACCAGCTAGATCTACTGTCTCTACTATATTATGACAGACCAGCAAGATCTACTGTCTCTATTATAATATGAAAGACCAGCGAGATCTACTGTCTCATATTATGACAGAACAGCTAGATCTACTGTCTCTATTCTATTATGACAGACCAGCTAGATATACTGTCTCTATTATATTATGTCAGACCAGCTAGATCTACTGTATCTATTATAATATGACAGACCAGCTAGATCTACTGTCTCCATTATAATATGACAGAACAGCTAGATGTACTGTCTCTATTATAAAATGACAGACCAGCTAGATCTACTGTCTCTATTCTATTATGACAGACCAGCTCGATCTACTGTCTCTATTCTATTATGACAGACCAGCTAGATCTACTGTCTCCATTCTATTATGACAGAACAGCTAGATCTACTGTCTCTATTATAATATGAAAGACCAGCGAGATCTACTGTCTCATATTATGACAGAACAGCTAGATCTACTGTCTCTATTCTATTATGACAGACCAGCGAGATGTACTGTCTCTATTATAATATGACAGACCAGCTAGATCTACTGTCTCTATTATAATATGACAGACCAGCTAGATCTACTGTCTCTATTATATTATGACAGACTAGCGACATCTACTGTCTCTATTATAATATGACAGACCAGCTAGATCTACAGTCTCTATTATATTATGACAGACCAGCTAGATCTACTGTGTCCATTATAATATGATAGACCAGCTAGATCTACTGTCTCTATTATATTATGACAGACCAGCTAGATCTACTGTCTCTGTTATAATATGACAGACCAGCGAGACCAACTGTCTGTATTATAATATGACAGACCAGCTCGATCTACTGTCTCTATTATAATTTGACAGACCACCTAGATATACTGTCTCTATTATATTATGACAGACCAGCTAGATCTACTGTTTCTATTATAACATGAAAGACCAGCTCGATCTACTGTCTCTATTATTTTATGACAGATCAGCTAGATCTTCTGTCTATATTATAATTTGACAGACCAGCTAGATATACTGTCTCTATTATATTATGACAGACCAGCTAGATCTACTGTTTCTATTATAACATGAAAGACCAGCTCGATCTACTGTCTCTATTATTTTATGACAGACCAGCTAGATCTACTGTCTATATAATATAATTTGACAGACCAGCTAGATATACTGTCTCTATTATATTACAGACAGCTAGACCAGCTAGATCTACTGTCTCTATTATAATATGACAGACCAGCTAGATCTACTGTCTCCATTATAATATGATGACAGACCAGCTAGATCTACTGTCTCTATTATATTATGTCAGACCAGCTAGATCTACTGTCTCTATTATAATATGACAGACCAGCTAGATCTACTGTCTCCATTATAATATGACAGAACAGCTAGATGTACTGTCTCTATTATAAAATGACAGACCAGCTAGATCTACTGTCTCTATTCCATTATGACAGACCAGCTAGATCTATCTACTGTCTCTACTATTCTATTATGACAGACCAGCTAGATCTACTGTCTCCATTCTATTATGACAGAACAGCTAGATCTACTGTCTCTATTATAATATGAAAGACCAGCGAGATCTACTGTCTCATATTATGACAGAACAGCTAGATCTACTGTCTCTGTTATAACATGAAAGACCAGCTCGATCTACTGTCTCTATTATTTTATGACAGATCAGCTAGATCTTCTGTCTATATAATAATTTGACAGACCAGCTAGATATACTGTCTCTATTATATTATGACAGACCAGCTAGATCTACTGTTTCTATTATAACATGAAAGACCAGCTCGATCTACTGTCTCTATTATTTTATGACAGATCGGCTAGATCTACTGTCTCTGCTATATTATGACAGACCAGCTAAATCTACTGTCTCTATTATAATTTGACAGACCAGCTAGATATACTGTCTCTATTATATTATGACAGACCAGCTAGATCTACTGTCTCTATTATAATATGACAGACCAGCTAGATCTACTGTCTCTATTATTCTATGACAGACCAGGTAGATCTACTGTATCTATTATATTATGACAGACCAGGTAGATCTACTGTTTCTATTATAACATGAAAGACCAGCTCGATCTACTGTCTCTATTATTTTATGACAGATCAGCTAGATCTACTGTCTATATCATAATTTGACAGACCAGCTAGATATACTGTCTCTATTATATTATGACAGACCAGCTAGATCTACTGTCTCTATTATAATATGACAGACCAGCTAGATCTACTGTCTCCATTATAATATGACAGACCAGCTAGATCTACTGTCTCTATTATATTATGACAGACCAGCGACATCTACTGTGTCCATTATAATATGATAGACCAGCTAAATCTACTGTCTCTATTATATTATGACAGACCAGCTAGATCTACTGTCTCTATTATAATATGACAGACCAGCGAGATCAACTGTCTGTATTATAATATGACAGACCAGCTCGATCTACTGTCTCTATTATAATGTGACAGACCAGCTAGATCTACTATCTCTATTCTATTATGACAGACCAGCTCGATCTACTGTCTCTATTCTATTATGACAGACCAGTTAGATGTACTGTCTCTATTACAATATGACAGACCAGCTAGATCTACTGTCTCTATTATATTATGACAGACCAGCGACATCTACTGTGTCCATTATAATATGATGGACCAGCTAAATCTACTGTCTCTATTATATTATGACAGACCAGCTAAATCTACTGTCTCTATTATATTATGACAGACCAGCTAGATCTACTGTCTCTATTCTATTATGACAGACCAGCGAGATCTACTTTCTCTATTATAATATGAAAGACCAGCGAGATCTACTGTCTCATATTATGACAGAACAGCTAGATCTACTGTCTCTATTCTATTATGACAGACCAGCTAGATGTACTGTCTCTATTATAATATGACAGACCAGCTAGATCTACTGTCTCTATTATAATATGACAGACCAGCTAGATCTACTGTCTCCATTATAATATGACAGACCAGCTAGATCTACTGTCTCTATTATATGATGACAGACCAGCGATGTACTGTCTCTATTATAATATGACAGACCAGCTAGATTTACAGTCTCTATTATATTATGACAGACCAGCGAGATCTACTTTCTCTATTATAATATGAAAGACCAGCGAGATCTACTGTCTCATATTATGACAGAACAGCTAGATCTACTGTCTCTATTCTATTATGACAGACCAGCTAGATGTACTGTCTCTATTATATTATGACAGACCAGCGACATCTACTGTCTCTATTATAATATGACAGACCAGCTAGATCTACTGTCTCTATTCTATTATGACAGACCAGCTAGATCTACTGTCTCTATTATAATATGACAGACCAGCTCGATCTACTGTCTCTATTATAATTTGACAGACCACCTAGATATACTGTCTCTATTATATTATGACAGACCAGCTAGATCTACTGTTTCTATTATAACATGAAAGACCAGCTCGATCTACTGTCTCTATTATTTTATGACAGATCAGCTAGATCTTCTGTCTATATCATAATTTGACAGACCAGCTAGATATACTGTCTCTATTATATTATGACAGACCAGCTAGATCTACTGTTTCTATTATAACATGAAAGACCAGCTCGATCTACTGTCTCTATTATTTTATGACAGATCAGCTAGATCTACTGTCTATATCATAATTTGACAGACCAGCTAGATATACTGTCTCTATTATATTATGACAGACCAGCTAGATCTACTGTCTCTATTATAATATGACAGACCAGCTAGATCTACTGTCTCCATTATAATATGACAGACCAGCTAGATCTACTGTCTCTATTATATTATGTCAGACCAGCTAGATCTACTGTATCTATTATAATATGACAGACCAGCTAGATCTACTGTCTCCATTATAATATGACAGAACAGCTAGATGTACTGTCTCTATTATAAAATGACAGACCAGCTAGATCTACTGTCTCTATTCCATTATGACAGACCAGCTCGATCTACTGTCTCTATTCTATTATGACAGACCAGCTAGATCTACTGTCTCCATTCTATTATGACAGAACAGCTAGATCTACTGTCTCTATTATAATATGAAAGACCAGCGAGATCTACTGTCTCATATTATGACAGAACAGCTAGATCTACTGTCTCTATTATAACATGAAAGACCAGCTCGATCTACTGTCTCTATTATTTTATGACAGATCAGCTAGATCTTCTGTCTATATCATAATTTGACAGACCAGCTAGATATACTGTCTCTATTATATTATGACAGACCAGCTAGATCTACTGTTTCTATTATAACATGAAAGACCAGCTCGATCTACTGTCTCTATTATTTTATGACAGATCGGCTAGATCTACTGTCTCTGCTATATTATGACAGACCAGCTAAATCTACTGTCTCTATTATAATTTGACAGACCAGCTAGATATACTGTCTCTATTATATTATGACAGACCAGCTAGATCTACTGTCTCTATTATAATATGACAGACCAGCTAGATCTACTGTCTCTATTATTCTATGACAGACCAGGTAGATCTACTGTATCTATTATATTATGACAGACCAGGTAGATCTACTGTTTCTATTATAACATGAAAGACCAGCTCGATCTACTGTCTCTATTATTTTATGACAGATCAGCTAGATCTACTGTCTATATCATAATTTGACAGACCAGCTAGATATACTGTCTCTATTATATTATGACAGACCAGCTAGATCTACTGTCTCTATTATAATATGACAGACCAGCTAGATCTACTGTCTCCATTATAATATGACAGACCAGCTAGATCTACTGTCTCTATTATATTATGACAGACCAGCGACATCTACTGTGTCCATTATAATATGATAGACCAGCTAAATCTACTGTCTCTATTATATTATGACAGACCAGCTAGATCTACTGTCTCTATTATAATATGACAGACCAGCGAGATCAACTGTCTGTATTATAATATGACAGACCAGCTCGATCTACTGTCTCTATTATAATGTGACAGACCAGCTAGATCTACTATCTCTATTCTATTATGACAGACCAGCTCGATCTACTGTCTCTATTCTATTATGACAGACCAGCTAGATGTACTGTCTCTATTACAATATGACAGACCAGCTAGATCTACTGTCTCTATTATATTATGACAGACCAGCGACATCTACTGTGTCCATTATAATATGATGGACCAGCTAAATCTACTGTCTCTATTATATTATGACAGACCAGCTAAATCTACTGTCTCTATTATATTATGACAGACCAGCTAGATCTACTGTCTCTATTCTATTATGACAGACCAGCGAGATCTACTTTCTCTATTATAATATGAAAGACCAGCGAGATCTACTGTCTCATATTATGACAGAACAGCTAGATCTACTGTCTCTATTCTATTATGACAGACCAGCTAGATGTACTGTCTCTATTATAATATGACAGACCAGCTAGATCTACTGTCTCTATTATAATATGACAGACCAGCTAGATCTACTGTCTCCATTATAATATGACAGACCAGCTAGATCTACTGTCTCTATTATATGATGACAGACCAGCGACATCTACTGTCTCTATTATAATATGACAGACCAGCTAGATTTACAGTCTCTATTATATTATGACAGACCAGCGAGATCTACTTTCTCTATTATAATATGAAAGACCAGCGAGATCTACTGTCTCATATTATGACAGAACAGCTAGATCTACTGTCTCTATTCTATTATGACAGACCAGCTAGATGTACTGTCTCTATTATATTATGACAGACCAGCGACATCTACTGTCTCTATTATAATATGACAGACCAGCTAGATCTACAGTCTCTATTATATTATGACAGACCAGCTAGATCTACTGTCTCTATTATAATATGACAGACCAGCTAGATCAACTGTCTGTATTATAATATGACAGACCAGCTAGATCTACTGTCTCTATTATAATGTGACAGACCAGCTAGATCTACTGTCTCTATTCTATTATGACAGACCAGCTAGATCTACTGTCTCTATTATATTGTGACAGACCAGCTAGATCTCCTGTCTCCATTATAATATGACAGACCAGCTAGATCTACTGTCTCTAATATAATATGAAAGACCAGCTAGATCTACTGTCTCATATTATGACAGACCAGCTTGAGCTACTGTTTCTATTCTAACATGAAAGACCAGCTCGATCTACTGTCTCTATTATTTTATGACACATCAGCTAGATCTACTGTCTCTATTATAATATGACAGACCAGCTAGATCTACTGTCTCTATTCTATTATGACAGACCAGCTAGATCTACTGTCTCTATTATAATATGACAGACCAGCTCGATCTACTGTCTATATTATAAAATGACAGGCCAGGTTGATCTACTGTCTCTATTATAATATGAAAGACCAGCTAGATCTACTGTCTCATATTATGACAGAACAGCTAGATCTACTGTCTCATATTATGACAGACCAGCTAGATATACTGTCTCTATTATATTTTGTCAGACCAGCTAGATCTACTGTATCTATTATAATATGACAGACCAGCTAGATCTACTGTCTCTATTATAATATGAAAGACCAGCTCAATCAACTGTCTCATATTATGACAGAACAGCTAGATCTACTGTCTCCATTATAATATGACAGACCAGCAATATATACTGTCTCTATTATAATATGACAGACCAGCTCGATCTACTGTCTATATTATAAAATGACAGGCCAGCTAGACCTACTGTATCTATTCTATTATGACAGACCAGCTAGATCTACAGTCTCTATTATATTATGACAGACCAGCTAGATCTACTCTCTCCATTATAACATGATAGACCAGCTAGATCTACAGTCTCTATTATATTATGACAGACCAGCTAGATCTACTGTCCCCATTATAATATGACAGACCAGCTAGATCTACTGTCTCTATTATAATATGACAGACCAATTAGATCTACTGTCTCTATTATATTATGACAGACCAGGTAGATCTACTGTTTCTATTATAACATGAAAAGAACAGCTCAATCTTCTGTCTCTATTATTTTATGACAGACCAGCTAGATCTACTGTCTCTATCATATTATGACAGACCGGCTCGATCTACTGTCTCTATTATTTTATGACAGACCAGGTAGATCTACTGTCTCTGCTATATTATGACAGACCAGCTAGATCTACTGTCTCTATTATAATTTGACAGACCAGCTAGATATACTGTCTCTATTATATTATGACAGACCAGCTAGATCTACTGTTTCTATTATAACATGAAAGACCAGCTCGATCTACTGTCTCTATTATTTATGACAGATCAGCTAGATCTACTGTCTCTATCATATTATGACAGACCAGCTAGATCAACTGTCTCTATTATAATATGACAGACCAGCTAGATCTACTGTCTCTATTATTCTATGACAGATCAGCTAGATCTACTGTCTCTATCATATTATGACAGACCAGCTAGATCTACTGTCTCTATTATTTTATGACAGACCAGGTAGATCTACTGTCTCTGCTATATTATGACAGACCAGCTAGATCTACTGTCTCATATTATGACAGAACAGCTAGATCTACTGTCTCTGTTAGATTATGACAGACCAGGTAGATCTACTGTCTCTATTATAAAATGACAAACCAGCTAGATCTACTGTCTCTATTATATTATGACAGACCAGCTAGATCTACTGTCTCTATTATAATATGACAGACCAGCTAGATCTACTGTCTCTATTATAATATGACAGACCAGCTAGATCTACTGTCTCCATTATAATATGACAGACCAGCGACATCTGCTGTCTCTATTATAATATGACAGACCAGGTAGATCTACTGTCTCCATTATAATATGCCAGACCAGCTAGATCTACTGTCTCTATTATATTATGACAGACCAGCTAGATCTACTGTCTCTAATATAATATGAAAGACCAGCTAGATCTACTGTCTCTATTATAATATGAAAGACCAGCTCAATCAACTGTCTCATATTATGACAGAACAGCTAGATCTACTGTCTCCATTATAATATGACAGACCAGCTAGATCTACTGTCTCTATTATATTATGACAGACCAGCTAGGTCTACTGTCTCTATTCTATTATGACAGACCAGCTAGATCTACTGTCTATATTATAATGTGACAGACCAGCTAGATCTACTGTCTCTATTCTATTATGACAGACCAGCTAGATCTACTGTCTCTATTATATTGTGACAGACCAGCTAGATCTCCTGTCTCCATTATAATATGACAGACCAGCTAGATCTACTGTCTCTAATATAATATGAAAGACCAGCTAGATCTACTGTCTCTATTATAATATGAAAGACCAGCTCAATCAACTGTCTCATATTATGACAGAACAGCTAGATCTACTGTCTCCATTATAATATGACAGACCAGCAAGATATACTGTCTCTATTATAATGTGACAGACCAGCTAGATCTACTGTCTCTATTCTATTATGACAGACCAGCTAGATCTACTGTCTCTATTATATTGTGACAGACCAGCTAGATCTCCTGTCTCCATTATAATATGACAGACCAGCTAGATCTACTGTCTCTAATATAATATGAAAGACCAGCTAGATCTACTGTCTCATATTATGACAGAACAGCTAGATCTACTGTCTCATATTATGACAGAACAGCTAGATATACTGTCTCTATTATAATATGACAGACCAGCAAGATATACTGTCTCTATTATATTATGTCAGACCAGCTAGATCTACTGTATCTATTATAATATGAAAGACCAGCTCAATCAACTGTCTCATATTATGACAGAACAGCTAGATCTACTGTCTCCATTATAATATGACAGACCAGCAAGATATACTGTCTCTATTATATTATGACAGACCAGCTAGACCTACTGTATCTATTATAATATGACAGACCAGCTAGATCTACTGTCTCTATTCTATTATGACAGACCAGCTAGATCTACAGTCTCTATTATATTATGACAGACCAGCTAGATCTACTCTTCCATTATAACATGATAGACCAGCTAGATCTACTGTCTCTATTCTATTATGACAGACCAGCTAGATCTACTGTCCCCATTATAATATGACAGACCAGCTAGATCTACTGTCTCTATTATAATATGACAGACCAATTAGATATACTGTCTCATATTATGACAGAACAGCTAGATCTACTGTCTCTATTGTTTTATGACAGACCAGCTAGATCTACTGTCTCTATTCTATTATGACAGACCAGCTAGATCTACTGTCTCTATTATAATATGACAGACCAGCTCGATCTACTGTCTATATTATAAAATGACAGGCCAGCTTGATCTACTGTCTCTGTTATAATATGAAAGACCAGCTAGATCTACTGTCTCATATTATGACAGAACAGCTAGATATACTGTCTCTATTATATTATGTCAGACCAGCTAGATCTACTGTCTCTATTATAATATGACAGACCAATTAGATATACTGTCTCATATTATGACAGAACAGCTAGATCTACTGTCTCTATTATAATATGACAGACCAGCTAGATCTTCTGTCTCTATTATTTTATGACAGACCAGCTAGATCTACTGTCTCATATTATGACAGACCAGCTAGATCTACTGTCTCTATTATAAAATGACAGACCAGCTAGATCTACTGTCTCTATTCTATTATGACAGACCAGCTCGATCTAGTGTCTCTATTATAATATGACAGACCAGCTAGATCTACTGTCTCTATTATATTATGACAGACCAGGTAGATCTACTGTTTCTATTATAACATGACAGATCAGCTCGATCTACTGTCTCTATTATTTTATGACAGATCAGCTAGATCTACTGTCTCTATCATATTATGACAGACCAGCTAGATCTACTGTCTCTATTATTTTATGACAGACCAGGTAGATCTACTGTCTCTGCTATATTATGACAGACCAGCTAGATCTACTGTCTCATATTATGACAGAACAGCTAGATCTACTGTCTCTGTTAGATTATGACAGACCAGGTAGATCTACTGTCTCTGCTATATTATGACAGACCAGCTAGATGTACTGTCTCTATTATAAAATGACAGACCAGCTAGATCTACTGTCTCTACTATATTATGACAGACCAGCAAGATCTACTGTCTCTATTATAATATGACAGACCAGCTAGATCTACTGTCTCCATTATAATATGACAGACCAGCGACATCTGCTGTCTCTATTATAATATGACAGACCAGGTAGATCTACTGTCTCCATTATAATATGCCAGACCAGCTAGATCTACAGTCTCTATTATATTATGACAGACCAGCTAGATCTACTGTCTCCATTATAATATGATAGACCAGCTAGATCTACTGTCTCTATTATATTATGACAGACCAGCTAGGTCTACTGTCTCTATTCTATTATGACAGACCAGCTAGATCTACTGTCTATATTATAATGTGACAGACCAGCTAGATCTACTGTCTCTATTCTATTATGACAGACCAGCTAGATCTACTGTCTCTATTATATTGTGACAGACCAGCTAGATCTCCTGTCTCCATTCTATTATGACAGACCAGCTAGATCTACTGTCTCTATTATATTGTGACAGACCAGCTAGATCTCCTGTCTCCATTATAATATGACAGACCAGCTAGATCTACTGTCTCTATTATAATATGAAAGACCAGCTCAATCAACTGTCTCATATTATGACAGAACAGCTAGATCTACTGTATCTATTATAATATGACAGACCAGCTAGATCTACTGTCTCTATTCTATTATGACAGACCAGCTAGATCTACAGTCTCTATTATATTATGACAGACCAGCTAGATCTACTCTCTCCATTTTAACATGATAGACCAGCTAGATCTACTGTCTCTATTCTATTATGACAGACCAGCTAGATCTACTGTCCCCATTATAATATGACAGACCAGCTAGATCTACTGTCTCTATTATAATATGACAGACCAATTAGATATACTGTCTCATATTATGACAGAACAGCTAGATCTACTGTCTCTATTATAATATGACAGACCAGCTAGATCTACTGTCTCTATTATTTTATGACAGACCTGGTAGATCTACTGTTTCTATTATAACATGAAAGAACAGCTCGATCTTCTGTCTCTATTATTTTATGACAGACCAGCTCGATCTACTGTCTCTATCATATTATGACAGACCGGCTCGATCTACTGTCTCTATTATTTTATGACAGACCAGGTAGATCTACTGTCTCTATTATAACATGAAAGACCAGCTCGATCTACTGTCTCTATTATAATTTGACAGACCAGCTAGATCTACTGTCTCTATTATAATTTGACAGACCAGCTAGATATACTGTCTCTATTATATTATGACAGACCAGCTAGATCTACTGTTTCTATTATAACATGAAAGACCAGCTCGATCTACTGTCTCTATTACTTTATGACAGATCAGCTAGATCTACTGTCTCTATCATATTATGACAGACCAGCTAGATCAACTGTCTCTATTATAATATGACAGACCAGCTAGATCTACTGTCTCTATTATTCTATGACAGATCAGCTAGATCTACTGTCTCTATCATATTATGACAGACCAGCTAGATCTACTGTCTCTATTATTTTATGACAGACCAGGTAGATCTACTGTCTCTGCTATATTATGACAGACCAGCTAGATCTACTGTCTCATATTATGACAGAACAGCTAGATCTACTGTCTCTGTTAGATTATGACAGACCAGGTAGATCTACTGTCTCTATTATAAAATGACAAACCAGCTAGATCTACTGTCTCTACTATATTATGACAGACCAGCAAGATCTACTGTCTCTATTATAATATGACAGACCAGCTAGATCTACTGTCTCTATTATAATATGACAGACCAGCTAGATCTACTGTCTCCATTATAATATGACAGACCAGCGACATCTGCTGTCTCTATTATAATATGACAGACCAGGTAGATCTACTGTCTCCATTATAATATGCCAGACCAGCTAGATCTACTGTCTCTACTATATTATGACAGACCAGCTAGATCTACTGTCTCTAATATAATATGAAAGACCAGCTAGATCTACTGTCTCTATTATAATATGAAAGACCAGCTCAATCAACTGTCTCATATTATGACAGAACAGCTAGATCTACTGTCTCCATTATAATATGACAGACCAGCTAGATCTACTGTCTCTATTGTATTATGACAGACCAGCTAGGTCTACTGTCTCTATTCTATTATGACAGACCAGCTAGATCTACTGTCTATATTATAATGTGACAGACCAGCTAGATCTACTGTCTCTATTCTATTATGACAGACCAGCTAGATCTACTGTCTCTATTATATTGTGACAGACCAGCTAGATCTCCTGTCTCCATTATAATATGACAGACCAGCTAGATCTACTGTCTCTAATATAATATGAAAGACCAGCTAGATCTACTGTCTCTATTATAATATGAAAGACCAGCTCAATCAACTGTCTCATATTATGACAGAACAGCTAGATCTACTGTCTCCATTATAATATGACAGACCAGCAAGATATACTGTCTCTATTATAATGTGACAGACCAGCTAGATCTACTGTCTCTATTCTATTATGACAGACCAGCTAGATCTACTGTCTCATATTATGACAGAACAGCTAGATATACTGTCTCTATTATATTATGTCAGACCAGCTAGATCTACTGTCTCTATTATAATATGACAGACCAATTAGATATACTGTCTCATATTATGACAGAACAGCTAGATCTACTGTCTCTATTATAATATGACAGACCAGCTAGATCTTCTGTCTCTATTATTTTATGACAGACCAGCTAGATCTACTGTCTCATATTATGACAGACCAGCTAGATCTACTGTCTCTATTATAAAATGACAGACCAGCTAGATCTACTGTCTCTATTCTATTATGACAGACCAGCTCGATCTAGTGTCTCTATTATAATATGACAGACCAGCTAGATCTACTGTCTCTATTATATTATGACAGACCAGGTAGATCTACTGTTTCTATTATAACATGACAGATCAGCTCGATCTACTGTCTCTATTATTTTATGACAGATCAGCTAGATCTACTGTCTCTATCATATTATGACAGACCAGCTAGATCTACTGTCTCTATTATTTTATGACAGACCAGGTAGATCTACTGTCTCTGCTATATTATGACAGACCAGCTAGATCTACTGTCTCATATTATGACAGAACAGCTAGATCTACTGTCTCTGTTAGATTATGACAGACCAGGTAGATCTACTGTCTCTGCTATATTATGACAGACCAGCTAGATGTACTGTCTCTATTATAAAATGACAGACCAGCTAGATCTACTGTCTCTACTATATTATGACAGACCAGCAAGATCTACTGTCTCTATTATAATATGACAGACCAGCTAGATCTACTGTCTCCATTATAATATGACAGACCAGCGACATCTGCTGTCTCTATTATAATATGACAGACCAGGTAGATCTACTGTCTCCATTATAATATGCCAGACCAGCTAGATCTACAGTCTCTATTATATTATGACAGACCAGCTAGATCTACTGTCTCCATTATAATATGATAGACCAGCTAGATCTACTGTCTCTATTATATTATGACAGACCAGCTAGGTCTACTGTCTCTATTCTATTATGACAGACCAGCTAGATCTACTGTCTATATTATAATGTGACAGACCAGCTAGATCTACTGTCTCTATTCTATTATGACAGACCAGCTAGATCTACTGTCTCTATTATATTGTGACAGACCAGCTAGATCTCCTGTCTCCATTATAATATGACAGACCAGCTAGATCTACTGTCTCTAATATAATATGACAGACCAGCTAGATCTACTGTCTCTAATATAATATGAAAGACCAGCTAGATCTACTGTCTCTATTATATTATGAAAGACCAGCTCAATCAACTGTCTCATATTATGTCAGACCAGCTAGATCTACTGTATCTATTATAATATGACAGACCAGCTAGATCTACTGTCTCTATTCTATTATGACAGACCAGCTAGATCTACAGTCTCTATTATATTATGACAGACCAGCTAGATCTACTCTCTCCATTATAACATGATAGACCAGCTAGATCTACTGTCTCTATTCTATTATGACAGACCAGCTAGATCTACTGTCCCCATTATAATATGACAGACCAGCTAGATCTACTGTCTCTATTATAATATGACAGACCAATTAGATATACTGTCTCATATTATGACAGAACAGCTAGATCTACTGTCTCTATTATAATATGACAGACCAGCTAGATCTACTGTCTCTATTATATTATGACAGACCAGGTAGATCTACTGTTTCTATTATAACATGAAAGAACAGCTCGATCTTCTGTCTCTATTATTTTATGACAGACCAGCTAGATCTACTGTCTCTATCATATTATGACAGACCGGCTCGATCTACTGTCTCTATTATTTTATGACAGACCAGGTAGATCTACTGTCTCTGCTATATTATGACAGACCAGCTAGATCTACTGTCTCTATTATAATTTGACAGACCAGCTAGATATACTGTCTCTATTATATTATGACAGACCAGCTAGATCTACTGTTTCTATTATAACATTAAAGACCAGCTCGATCTACTGTCTCTATTATTTTATGACAGATCAGCTAGATCTAAAGTCTCTATCATATTATGACAGACCAGCTAGATCTACTGTCTCTATTATTTTATGACAGACCAGGTAGATCTACTGTCTCTGCTATATTATGACAGACCAGCTCGATCTACTGTCTGTATTATAATTTGACAGACCAGCTAGATATACTGTCTCTATTATATTATGACAGACCAGCTAGATCAACTGTCTCTATTATAATATGACAGACCAGCTAGATCAACTGTCTCTATTATAATATGACAGACCAGGTAGATCTACTGTCTCTATTATAATATGAAAGACCATCTAGATCTATTGTCTCATATTATGACAGACCAGCTAGATATACTGTCTCTATTATATTATGACAGACCAGCTAGATCAACTGTCTCTATTATAATATGACAGACCAGCTAGATCAACTGTCTCTATTATAATATGACAGACCAGGTAGATCTACTGTCTCTATTATAATATGAAAGACCAGCGAGATCTACTTTCTCATATTATGACAGAACAGCTAGATCTACTGTCTCTATTATATTATGACAGACCAGATAGATGTACTGTCTCTATTATAATATGAAAGACCATCTAGATATACTGTCTCTATTATATTATGACAGACCAGCTAGATCAACTGTCTCTATTATAATATGACAGACCAGCTAGATCAACTGTCTCTATTATAATATGACAGACCAGGTAGATCTACTGTCTCTATTATAATATGAAAGACCATCTAGATCTACTGTCTCCATTATAATATGATAGACCAGCTAGATCTACTGTCTCTATTATATTGTGACAGACCAGCTAGATCTCCTGTCTCCATTATAATATGACAGACCAGCTAGATCTACTGTCTCTAATATAATATGAAAGACCAGCTACTGTCTCATATTATGACAGACCAGCTTGATCTACTGTTTCTATTCTAACATGAAAGACCAGCTCGATCTACTGTCTCTATTATTTTATGACACATCAGCTAGATCTACTGTCTCTATTATAATATGACAGACCAGCTAGATCTACTGTCTCTATTCTATTATGACAGACCAGCTAGATCTACTGTCTCATATTATGACAGAACAGCTAGATCTACTGTCTCATATTATGACAGAACAGCTAGATATACTGTCTCTATTATATTATGTCAGACCAGCTAGATCTACTGTATCTATTATAATATGACAGACCAGCTAGATCTACTGTCTCTATTATAATATGAAAGACCAGCTCAATCAACTGTCTCATATTATGACAGAACAGCTAGATCTACTGTCTCCATTATAATATGACAGACCAGCTAGATCTACTGTCTCTATTCTATTATGACAGACCAGCTAGATCTACAGTCTCTATTATATTATGACAGACCAGCTAGATCTACTCTCTCCATTATAACATGATAGACCAGCTAGATCTACTGTCTCTATTCTATTATGACAGACCAGCTAGATCTACTGTCCCCATTATAATATGACAGACCAGCTAGATCTACAGTCTCTATTATATTATGACAGACCAGCTAGATATACTGTCTCATATTATGACAGAACAGCTAGATCTACTGTCTCTATTACAATATGACAGACCAGCTAGATCTACTGTCTCTATTATATTATGACAGACCAGGTAGATCTACTGTTTCTATTATAACATGAAAGAACAGCTCGATCTTCTGTCTCTATTATTTTATGACAGACCAGCTAGATCTACTGTCTCTATCATATTATGACAGACCGCTCGATCTACTGTCTCCATTATAATATGACAGACCAGCTAGATCTACTGTCTCTATTATATTATGACAGACCAGCAAGATCTACCGTCACTATTATATTATGACAGAGCAGCTTGATCAACTGTCTGTATTATATTATGACAGACCAGGTAGATCTACTGTTTCTATTATAACATGACAGATCAGCTCGATCTACTGTCTCTATTATTTTATGACAGACCAGCTAGATCTACTGTCTCATATTATGACAGAACAGCTAGATGTACTGTCTCTATTATAAAATGACAGACCAGCTAGATCTACTGTCTCTACTATATTATGACAGACCAGCAAGATCTACTTTCTCATATTATGACAGACCAGCTAGATCTACTGTCTCTATTATAATATGAAAGACCAGCGAGATCTACTTTCTCATATTATGACAGAACAGCTAGATCTACTGTCTGTATTCTATTATGACAGACCAGCTAGATGTACTGTCTCTATTATAATATGACAGACCAGCTAGATCTACTGTCTCTATTATAATATGACAGACCAGCTAGATCTACTGTCTCCATTATAATATGACAGACCAGCGACATCTGCTGTCTCTATTATAATATGACAGACCAGGTAGATCTACTGTCTCCATTATAATATGCCAGACCAGCTAGATCTACAGTCTGTATTACATTATGACAGACCAGCTAGATCTACTGTCTCCATTATAATATGATAGACCACCTAGATCTACTGTCTCTATTATATTATGACAGACCAGCTAGGTCTACTGTCTCTATTCTATTATGACAGACCAGCTAGATCTACTGTCTATATTATAATGTGACAGACCAGCTAGATCTACTGTCTCTATTATATTATGACAGACCAGCTAGATCTACTGTCTCTATTATAATATGACAGACCAGCTAGATCTACTGTCTCTATTATATTATGACAGACCAGCTAGATCTACTGTCTCCATTATAATATGATAGACCAGCTAGATCTACTGTCTCTATTATATTATGACAGACCAGCTAGATCTACTGTCTCTAATATAATATGAAAGACCAGCTAGATCTACTGTCTCTATTATAATATGAAAGACCAGCTCAATCAACTGTCTCATATTATGACAGAACAGCTAGATCTACTGTCTCCATTATAATATGACAGACCAGCAAGATATACTGTCTCTATTATATTATGACAGACCAGCTAGACCTACTGTATCTATTATAATATGAAAGACCAGCTAGATCTACTGTCTCTATTATATTATGACAGACCAGCAAGATCTACCGTCGCTATTATATTATGACAGAGCAGCTTGATCAACTGTCTGTATTATAATATGACAGACCAACTAGATCTATTGTCTCTATTATAATATGATAGACCAGCTAGATCTACTGTCTCCATTATAATATGACTGAACAGCTAGATGTACTGTCTATTATAAAATGACAGACCAGCTAGATCTACTGTCTCTATTCTATTATGACAGACCAGCTCGATCTACTGTCTCTATTATAATATGACAGACCAGCTAGATCTACTGTCTCTATTATATTATGACAGACCAGGTAGATCTACTGTTTCTATTATAACATGACAGATCAGCTCGATCTACTGTCTCTATTATTTTATGACAGATCAGCTAGATCTACTGTCTCTATCATATTATGACAGACCAGCTAGATCTACTGTCTCTATTATTTTATGACAGACCAGGTAGATCTACTGTCTCTGCTATATTATGACAGACCAGCTAGATCTACTGTCTCTGTTAGATTATGACAGACCAGGTAGATCTACTGTCTCTGCTATATTATGACAGACCAGCTAGATGTACTGTCTCTATTATAAAATGACAGACCAGCTAGATCTACTGTCTCTACTATATTATGACAGACCAGCAAGATCTACTGTCTCTATTATAATATGAAAGACCAGCGAGATCTACTTTCTCATATTATGACAGAACAGCTAGATCTACTGTCTCTATTCTATTATGACAGACCAGCTAGATGTACTGTCTCTATTATAATATGACAGACCAGCTAGATCTACTGTCTCTATTATAATATGACAGACCAGCTAGATCTACTGTCTCCATTATAATATGACAGACCAGCTAGATCTACTGTCTCTATTATAATATGACAGACCAGGTAGATCTACTGTCTCCATTATAATATGCCAGACCAGCTAGATCTACAGTCTCTATTATATTATGACAGACCAGCTAGATCTACTGTCTCTATTCTATTATGACAGACCAGCTAGACCTACTGTCTATATTATAATGTGACAGACCAGCTAGATCTACTGTCTCTATTCTATTATGACAGACCAGCTAGACCTACTGTCTATATTATATTATGACAGACCAGGTAGATCTACTGTCTCCATTATAACATGATAGACCAGCTAGATCTACTGTCTCTATTATATTATGACAGACCAGGTAGATCTACTGTTTCTATTATAACATGAAAGAACAGCTCGATCTTCTGTCTCTATTATTTTATGACAGACCAGCTAGATCTACTGTCTCTATCATATTATGACAGACCGGCTCGATCTACTGTCTCCATTATAATATGACAGACCAGCTAGATCTACGGTCTCTATTATATTATGACAGACCAGCAAGATCTACCGTCGCTATTATATTATGACAGAGCAGCTTGATCAACTGTCTGTATTATATTATGACAGACCAGGTAGATCTACTGTTTCTATTATAACATGACAGATCAGCTCGATCTACTGTCTCTATTATTTTATGACAGACCAGGTAGATCTACTGTCTCTGCTATATTATGACAGACCAGCTAGATCTACTGTCTCTGTTAGATTATGACAGACCAGGTAGATCTACTGTCTCTGCTATATTATGACAGACCAGCTAGATGTACTGTCTCTATTATAAAATGACAGACCAGCTAGATCTACTGTCTCTACTATATTATGACAGACCAGCAAGATCTACTGTCTCTATTATAATATGAAAGACCAGCGAGATCTACTTTCTCATATTATGACAGACCAGCTAGATGTACTGTCTCTATTATAATATGACAGACCAGCTAGATCTACTGTCTCTATTATAATATGACAGACCAGCTAGATCTACTGTCTCCATTATAATATGACAGACCAGCTAGATGTACTGTCTCTATTATAATATGAAAGACCAGCTCAATCAACTGTCTCATATTATGACAGAACAGCTAGATCTACTGTCTCCATTATAATATGACAGACCAGCAAGATATACTGTCTCTATTATATTATGACAGACCAGCTAGACCTACTGTATCTATTATAATATGAAAGACCAGCTAGATCTACTGTCTCTATTATATTATGACAGACCAGCAAGATCTACCGTCGCTATTATATTATGACAGAGCAGCTTGATCAACTGTCTGTATTATAGTATGACAGACCAGCTAGATCTACTGTCTCTATTATAATATGACAGACCAGCTAGATCTACTGTCTCCATTATAATATGACAGAACAGCTAGATGTACTGTCTCTATTATAAAATGACAGACCAGCTAGATCTACTGTCTCTATTCTATTATGACAGACCAGCTCGATCTACTGTCTCTATTCTATTATGACAGAACAGCGAGATCTACTGTCTCTATTATATTATGACAGACCAGGTAGATCTACTGTTTCTATTATAACATGAAAGATCAGCTCGATCTACTGTCTCTATTATTTTATGACAGATCAGCTAGATCTACTGTCTCTATCATATTATGACAGACCAGCTAGATCTACTGTCTCTATTATTTTATGACAGACCAGGTAGATCTACTGTCTCTGCTATATTATGACAGACCAGCTAGATCTACTGTCTCTGTTAGATTATGACAGACCAGGTAGATCTACTGTCTCTGCTATATTATGACAGACCAGCTAGATGTACTGTCGCTATTATATTATGACAGAGCAGCTTGATCAACTGTCTGTATTATATTATGACAGACCAGGTAGATCTACTGTTTCTATTATAACATGACAGATCAGCTCGATCTACTGTCTCTATTATTTTATGACAGACCAGGTAGATCTACTGTCTCTGCTATATTATGACAGACCAGCTAGATCTACTGTCTCTGTTAGATTATGACAGACCAGGTAGATCTACTGTCTCTGCTATATTATGACAGACCAGCTAGATGTACTGTCTCTATTATAAAATGACAGACCAGCTAGATCTACTGTCTCTACTATATTATGACAGACCAGCAAGATCTACTGTCTCTATTATAATATGAAAGACCAGCGAGATCTACTTTCTCATATTATGACAGACCAGCTAGATGTACTGTCTCTATTATAATATGACAGACCAGCTAGATCTACTGTCTCTATTATAATATGACAGACCAGCTAGATCTACTGTCTCCATTATAATATGACAGACCAGCTAGATGTACTGTCTCTATTATAATATGAAAGACCAGCTCAATCAACTGTCTCATATTATGACAGAACAGCTAGATCTACTGTCTCCATTATAATATGACAGACCAGCAAGATATACTGTCTCTATTATATTATGACAGACCAGCTAGACCTACTGTATCTATTATAATATGAAAGACCAGCTAGATCTACTGTCTCTATTATATTATGACAGACCAGCAAGATCTACCGTCGCTATTATATTATGACAGAGCAGCTTGATCAACTGTCTGTATTATAATATGACAGACCAACTAGATCTATTGTCTCTATTATAATATGATAGACCAGCTAGATCTACTGTCTCCATTATAATATGACTGAACAGCTAGATGTACTGTCTATTATAAAATGACAGACCAGCTAGATCTACTGTCTCTATTCTATTATGACAGACCAGCTCGATCTACTGTCTCTATTATAATATGACAGACCAGCTAGATCTACTGTCTCTATTATATTATGACAGACCAGGTAGATCTACTGTTTCTATTATAACATGACAGATCAGCTCGATCTACTGTCTCTATTATTTTATGACAGATCAGCTAGATCTACTGTCTCTATCATATTATGACAGACCAGCTAGATCTACTGTCTCTATTATTTTATGACAGACCAGGTAGATCTACTGTCTCTGCTATATTATGACAGACCAGCTAGATCTACTGTCTCTGTTAGATTATGACAGACCAGGTAGATCTACTGTCTCTGCTATATTATGACAGACCAGCTAGATGTACTGTCTCTATTATAAAATGACAGACCAGCTAGATCTACTGTCTCTACTATATTATGACAGACCAGCAAGATCTACTGTCTCTATTATAATATGAAAGACCAGCGAGATCTACCTTCTCATATTATGACAGAACAGCTAGATCTACTGTCTCTATTCTATTATGACAGACCAGCTAGATCTACTGTCTCTATTATAATATGACAGACCAGCTAGATCTACTGTCTCATATTATGACAGACCAGCTAGATCTACTGTCTCCATTATAATATGACAGACCAGCGACATCTGCTGTCTCTATTATAATATGACAGACCAGGTAGATCTACTGTCTCCATTATAATATGCCAGACCAGCTAGATCTACAGTCTCTATTATATTATGACAGACCAGCTAGATCTACTGTCTCTATTCTATTATGACAGACCAGCTAGACCTACTGTCTATATTATAATGTGACAGACCAGCTAGATCTACTGTCTCTATTCTATTATGACAGACCAGCTAGACCTACTGTCTATATTATATTATGACAGACCAGGTAGATCTACTGTCTCTGCTATATTATGACAGACCAGCTAGATGTACTGTCTCTATTATAAAATGACAGACCAGCTAGATCTACTGTTTCTATTATAACATGAAAGAACAGCTCGATCTTCTGTCTCTATTATTTTATGACAGACCAGCTAGATCTACTGTCTCTATCATATTATGACAGACCGGCTCGATCTACTGTCTCCATTATAATATGACAGACCAGCTAGATCTACGGTCTCTATTATATTATGACAGACCAGCAAGATCTACCGTCGCTATTATATTATGACAGAGCAGCTTGATCAACTGTCTGTATTATAATATGACAGACCAACTAGATCTATTGTCTCTATTATAATATGATAGACCAGCTAGATCTACTGTCTCCATTATAATATGACTGAACATCTAGATGTACTGTCTATTATAAAATGACAGACCAGCTAGATCTACTGTCTCTATTCTATTATGACAGACCAGCTCGATCTACTGTCTCTATTATAATATGACAGACCAGCTAGATCTACTGTCTCTATTATATTATGACAGACCAGGTAGATCTACTGTTTCTATTATAACATGACAGATCAGCTCGATCTACTGTCTCTATTATTTTATGACAGATCAGCTAGATCTACTGTCTCTATCATATTATGACAGACCAGCTAGATCTACTGTCTCTATTATTTTATGACAGACCAGGTAGATCTACTGTCTCTGCTATATTATGACAGACCAGCTAGATCTACTGTCTCTGCTATATTATGACAGACCAGCTAGATCTACTGTCTCTATTATATTATGACAGAGCAGCTTGATCAACTGTCTGTATTATATTATGACAGACCAGGTAGATCTACTGTTTCTATTATAACATGACAGACCAGCTAGATCTACTGTCTCATATTATGACAGAACAGCTAGATGTACTGTCTCTATTATAAAATGACAGCAGCTAGATCTACTGTCTCTACTATATTATGACAGACCAGGTAGATCTACTGTCTCTGCTATATTATGACAGACCAGCTAGATGTACTGTCTCTATTATAAAATGACAGACCAGCTAGATCTACTGTCTCTACTATATTATGACAGACCAGCAAGATCTACTGTCTCTATTATAATATGAAAGACCAGCGAGATCTACTTTCTCATATTATGACAGACCAGCTAGATGTACTGTCTCTATTATAATATGACAGACCAGCTAGATCTACTGTCTCTATTATAATATGACAGACCAGCTAGATCTACTGTCTCCATTATAATATGACAGACCAGCTAGATGTACTGTCTCTATTATAATATGAAAGACCAGCTCAATCAACTGTCTCATATTATGACAGAACAGCTAGATCTACTGTCTCCATTATAATATGACAGACCAGCAAGATATACTGTCTCTATTATATTATGACAGACCAGCTAGACCTACTGTATCTATTATAATATGAAAGACCAGCTAGATCTACTGTCTCTATTATATTATGACAGACCAGCAAGATCTACCGTCGCTATTATATTATGACAGAGCAGCTTGATCAACTGTCTGTATTATAATATGACAGACCAACTAGATCTATTGTCTCTATTATAATATGATAGACCAGCTAGATCTACTGTCTCCATTATAATATGACTGAACAGCTAGATGTACTGTCTATTATAAAATGACAGACCAGCTAGATCTACTGTCTCTATTCTATTATGACAGACCAGCTCGATCTACTGTCTCTATTATAATATGACAGACCAGCTAGATCTACTGTCTCTATTATATTATGACAGACCAGGTAGATCTACTGTTTCTATTATAACATGACAGATCAGCTCGATCTACTGTCTCTATTATTTTATGACAGATCAGCTAGATCTACTGTCTCTATCATATTATGACAGACCAGCTAGATCTACTGTCTCTATTATTTTATGACAGACCAGGTAGATCTACTGTCTCTGCTATATTATGACAGACCAGCTAGATCTACTGTCTCTGTTAGATTATGACAGACCAGGTAGATCTACTGTCTCTGCTATATTATGACAGACCAGCTAGATGTACTGTCTCTATTATAAAATGACAGACCAGCTAGATCTACTGTCTCTACTATATTATGACAGACCAGCAAGATCTACTGTCTCTATTATAATATGAAAGACCAGCGAGATCTACCTTCTCATATTATGACAGAACAGCTAGATCTACTGTCTCTATTCTATTATGACAGACCAGCTAGATGTACTGTCTCTATTATAATATGACAGACCAGCTAGATCTACTGTCTCTATTATAATATGACAGACCAGCTAGATCTACTGTCTCCATTATAATATGACAGACCAGCGACATCTGCTGTCTCTATTATAATATGACAGACCAGGTAGATCTACTGTCTCCATTATAATATGCCAGACCAGCTAGATCTACAGTCTCTATTATATTATGACAGACCAGCTAGATCTACTGTCTCTATTCTATTATGACAGACCAGCTAGACCTACTGTCTATATTATAATGTGACAGACCAGCTAGATCTACTGTCTCTATTCTATTATGACAGACCAGCTAGACCTACTGTCTATATTATAATGTGACAGACCAATTAGATATACTGTCTCATATTATGACAGAACAGCTAGATCTACTGTCTCTATTATATTATGACAGACCAGGTAGATCTACTGTTTCTATTATAACATGAAAGAACAGCTCGATCTTCTGTCTCTATTATTTTATGACAGACCAGCTAGATCTACTGTCTCTATCATATTATGACAGACCGGCTAGATCTACAGTCTCTATTATATTATGACAGACCAGCTAGATCTACTCTCCATTATAACATGATAGACCAGCTAGATCTACTGTCTCTATTCTATTATGACAGACCAGCTAGATCTACTGTCCCCATTATAATATGACAGACCAGCTAGATCTACTGTCTCTATTATAATATGACAGACCAATTAGATATACTGTCTCATATTATGACAGAACAGCTAGATCTACTGTCTCTATTATAATATGACAGATCAGCTAGATCTACTGTCTCTATTATATTATGACAGACCAGGTAGATCTACTGTTTCTATTATAACATGACAGATCAGCTCGATCTACTGTCTCTATTATTTTATGACAGATCAGCTAGATCTACTGTCTCTATCATATTATGACAGACCAGCTAGATCTACTGTCTCTATTATTTTATGACAGACCAGGTAGATCTACTGTCTCTGCTATATTATGACAGACCAGCTAGATCTACTGTCTCTGTTAGATTATGACAGACCAGGTAGATCTACTGTCTCTGCTATATTATGACAGACCAGCTAGATGTACTGTCTCTATTATAAAATGACAGACCAGCTAGATCTACTGTCTCTACTATATTATGACAGACCAACAAGATCTACTGTCTCTATTATAATATGAAAGACCAGCGAGATCTACTTTCTCATATTATGACAGAAGAGCTAGATCTACTGTCTCTATTCTATTATGACAGACCAGCTAGATGTACTGTCTCTATTATAATATGACAGACCAGCTAGATCTACTGTCTCTATTATAATATGACAGACCAGCTAGATCTACTGTCTCCATTATAATATGACAGACCAGCGACATCTGCTGTCTCTATTATAATATGACAGACCAGGTAGATCTACTGTCTCCATTATAATATGCCAGACCAGCTAGATCTACAGTCTCTATTATATTATGACAGACCAGCTAGATCTACTGTCTCTATTCTATTATGACAGACCAGCTAGACCTACTGTCTATATTATAATGTGACAGACCAGCTAGATCTACTGTCTCTATTCTATTATGACAGACCAGCTAGACCTACTGTCTATATTATAATGTGACAGACCAGCTAGATCTACTGTCTCTAATATAATATGAAAGACCAGCTAGATCTACTGTCTCTATTATAATATGAAAGACCAGCTAGATCTACAGTCTCTATTATATTATGACAGACCAGCTAGACCTACTGTATCTATTATAATATGACAGACCAGCTAGATCTACTGTCTCTATTCTATTATGACAGACCAGCTAGATCTACAGTCTCTATTATATTATGACAGACCAGCTAGATCTACTCTCTCCATTATAACATGATAGACCAGCTAGATCTACTGTCTCTATTCTATTATGACAGACCAGCTAGATCTACTGTCCCCATTATAATATGACAGACCAGGTAGATCTACTGTCTCTATTATAATATGACAGACCAATTAGATATACTGTCTCATATTATGACAGAACAGCTAGATCTACTGTCTCTATTATATTATGACAGACCAGGTAGATCTACTGTTTCTATTATAACATGAAAGAACAGCTCGATCTTCTGTCTCTATTATTTTATGACAGACCAGCTAGATCTACTGTCTCTATCATATTATGACAGACCGGATCTATCTACAGACCAGCTAGTCTACTGTCTCTGCTATATTATGACAGACCAGCTAGATCTACTGTCTCTATTATATTATGACAGACCAGCTAGATCTACTGTTTCTATTATAACATGAAAGACCAGCTAGATCTACTGTCTCTATTATTTTATGACAGATCAGCTAGATCTACTGTCTCTATCATATTATGACAGACCAGCTAGATCTACTGTCTCTATTATTTTATGACAGACCAGCTAGATCTACTGTCTCTATATATTATGACAGACCAGCTAGATCTACTGTCTCTATTATAATTATGACAGACCAGCTAGATATACTGTCTCTGCTATATTATGACAGACCAGCTAGATCAACTGTCTCTATTATAATATGACAGACCAGCTAGATCTACTGTCTCTATTATTCTATGACAGACCAGGTAGATCTACTGTCTCTTTTATAATATGAAAGACCAGCTGATCTACTGTCTCATATTATGACAGAACAGCTACATCTACTGTCTCTATTATAATATGACAGACCAGCTCGATCTACAGTCTCTATTATATTATGACAGACCAGCTAGATCTACTGTCTCCATTATAATATGACAGACCAGCTAGATCTACTGTCTCTATATTATGACAGACCAGCAAGATCTACTGTCGCTATTATATTATGACAGAGCAGCTTGATCTACTGTCTGTATTATAATATGACAGACCAGCTAGATCTACTGTCTCTATTATAATATGATAGACCAGCTAGATCTACTGTCTCCATTATAATATGACTGACAGCTAGATGTACTGTCTCTATTATTTTATGACAGATCAGCTAGATCTACTGTCTCTATCATATTATGACAGACCAGCTAGATCTACTGTCTCTATTATTTTATGACAGACCAGGTAGATCTACTGTCACTGCTATGTTATGACAGACCAGCTAGATCTACTGCTCTATTATAATTTGACAGACCAGCTAGATCTACTGTCTCTATTATATTATGACAGACCAGCTAGATCTACTGTCTCATATTTTGACAGAACAGCTAGATCTACTGTCTCTGCTATATTATGACAGACCAGCTAGATGTACTGTCTCTATTATAAAATGACAGACCAGCTAGATCTACTGTCTCTACTATATTATGACAGACCAGCAAGATCTACTGTCTCTATTATAATATGAAAGACCAGCGAGATCTACTTTCTCATATTATGACAGAACAGCTAGATCTACTGTCTCTATTATATTATGACAGACCAGCTAGATGTACTGTCTCTATTATAATATGACAGACCAGCTAGATCTACTGTCTCTATTATAATATGACAGACCAGCTAGATCTACTGTCTCCATTATAATATGACAGACCAGCGACATCTGCTGTCTCCATTATAATATGCCAGACCAGCTAGATCTACAGTCTCTATTATATTATGACAGACCAGCTAGATCTACTGTCTCTATATATATGATCCAGCTAGATCTACTGTCTCTATTATAATATGACAGACCAGCTAGATCTACTGTCTCCATTATAATATGACAGACCAGCTTATGACAGACCAGCTAGATCTACTGTCTCTATTCTATTATGACAGACCAGCTAGATCTACTGTCTCCATTATAATGTGACAGACCAGCTAGATCTACTGTCTCTATTATATTATGACAGACCAGCTAGATCTACTGTCTCTATTATATTATGACAGACCAGCTAGATCTACTGTCTCCATTATAATATGACAGACCAGCTAGATCTACTGTCTCTAATATAATATGAAAGACCAGCTAGATCTACAGTCTCTATTATATTATGACAGACCAGCTAGACCTACTGTCTCTATTATAATATGACAGACCAGCTAGATCTACTGTCTCTATTCTATTATGACAGACCAGCTAGATCTACTGTCTCTATTATATTATGACAGACCAGCTAGATCTACTCTCTATATTATAATATGACAGACCAGTTAGATCTACTGTCTCTAATATATTATGACAGACCAGCTAGATCTACTGTCTATATTATATTATGACAGACCAGCTAGATCTACTGTCTATATTATAATATGAAAGACCAGCTAGATCTACTGTCTCTATTCTAATATGAAAGACCAGCTAGATCTAGTGTCTCTATTATATTATGACAGACCAGCTAGACCTACTGTCTCTAATATAATATGACAGACCAGCTAGATCTACTGTCTCTATTCTATTATGACAGACCAGCTAGATCTACAGTCTCTATTATATTATGACAGACCAGCTAGACCTACTCTCTCCAGTATAACATGATAGACCAGCTATATCTACTGTCTCTATTCTATTATGACAGACCAGCTAGATCTACAGTCCCCATTATAATATGACAGACCAGCTAGATCTACTGTCTCTATTATAATATGACAGACCAATTAGATCTACTGTCTCATATTATGACAGAACAGCTAGATCTACCAGTCTCTATTATAATATGACAGACCAGCTAGATCTACTGTCTCTATTATATTATGACAGACCAGCTAGATCTACTGTTTCTATTATAACATGAAAGAACAGGTAGATCTACTGTTTCTATTATTTTATGACAGACCAGCTCGATCTACTGTCTCTATCATATTATGACAGACCAAAGTTCGATCTACTGTCTCTATTATTTTATGACAGACCGGTCGATCTACTGTCTCTATTATTTTTATGACAGACCAGCTAGATCTACTGTCTCTGCTATAATTATGACAGACCAGCTAGATATACTGTCTCTATTATATTATGACAGACCAGCTAGATATACTGTCTCTATTATAATATGACAGACCAGCTAGATCTACTGTCTCTATTATTCTATGACAGACCAGGTAGATCTACTGTCAGACCAGGTAGACTTTTATAATATGAAATACCAGCTAGATCTACTGTCTCATATGACAGAACAGCTACATCTACTGTCTCTATTATAATATGACAGACCAGCTCGGGATCTACAGTCTCTATTATATTATGACAGACCAGCTAGATCTACTGTCTCCATTATAATATGACAGACCAGCTAGATCTACTGTCTCTACTATATTATGACAGACCAGCAAGATCTACCGTCGCTATTATATTATGACAGACCAGCTTGATCTAACTGTCTGTATTATAGTATGACAGAACAGCTAGATCTACTGTCTCTACTATATTATGACAGACCAGCTAGATCTACTGTCTCTATTATAATATGACAGACCAGCTAGATCTACTGTCTCTATTATAATATGACAGACCAGCTAGATCTACTGTCTCTATTATAATATGACAGACCAGCTAGATCTACTGTCTCTATTATATTATGACAGACCAGCTAGATCTACTGTCTCTATTATATTATGACAGACCAGCTAGATCTACTGTCTCTATTATATTATGACAGACCAGCTAGATCTACTGTCTCTATTATATTATGACAGACCAGCTAGATCTACTGTCTCTATTATAATATGACAGACCAGCTAGATCTACTGTCTCTATTATATTATGACAGACCAGCTAGATCTACTGTCTCTATTATATTATGACAGACCAGCTAGATCTACTGTCTCTATTATAATATGACAGACCAGCTAGATCTACTGTCTCTATTATATTATGACAGACCAGCGAGATCTACTGTCTCTATTATAATATGACAGACCAGCTAGATCTACTGTCTCTATTATAATATGACAGACCAGTTAGATCTACTGTCTCTATTATATTATGACAGACCAGCTAGATCTACTGTCTCTATTATAATATGACAGACCAGCTAGATCTACTGTCTCTATTATATTATGACAGACCAGCTAGATCTACTGTCTCTATTATAATATGACAGACCAGCTAGATCTACTGTCTCTATTATAATATGACAGACCAGCTAGATCTACTGTCTCTATTATATTATGACAGACCAGCTAGATCTACTGTCTCTATTATATTATGACAGACCAGCTAGATCTACTGTCTCCATTATAATATGACAGACCAGCTAGATCTACTGTCTCTATTATATTATGACAGACCAGCTAGATCTACTGTCTTTATTATAATATGACAGACCAGCTAGATCTACTGTCTCTATTATAATATGACAGACCAGCTAGATCTACTGTCTCTATTCTATTATGACAGACCAGCTAGATCTACTGTCTCTATTATAATATGACAGACCAGCTAGATCTACTGTCTCCATTATAATATGACAGACCAGCTAGATCTACTGTCTCTATTATAATATGACAGACCAGCTAGATCTACTGTCTCTATTATATTATGACAGACCAGCTAGATCTACTGTCTCTATTATAATATGACAGACCAGCTAGATCTACTGTCTCTATTATATTATGACAGACCAGCTAGATCTACTGTCTCTATTATAATATGACAGACCAGCTAGATCTACTGTCTCCATTATAACATGACAGACCAGCTAGATCTACTGTCTCTATTATATTATGACAGACCAGCTAGATCTACTGTCTCTATTATAATATGACAGACCAGCTAGATCTACTGTCTCTATTATAATATGACAGACCAGCTAGATCTACTGTCTCTATTATAATATGACAGACCAGCTAGATCTACTGTCTCCATTATAATATGACAGACCAGCTAGATCTACTGTCTCTATTATAATATGACAGACCAGCTAGATCTACTGTCTCTATTATATTATGACAGAACCAGCTAGATCTACTGTCTCTATTATAATATGAAAGACCAGCTCGATCTACTGTCTCTATTATTTTATGACAGATCAGCTAGATCTACTGTCTCTATCATATTATGACAGACCAGCTCGATCTACTGTCTCTATTATTTTATGACAGACCAGCTAGATCTACTGTCTCTATTATTTTATGACAAACCAGCTAGATCTACTGTCTCTATTATAATATGACAGACCAGCTAGATCAACTGTCTGTATTATAATATGACAGACCAGGTAGATCTACTGTCTCCATTATAATATGACAGACCAGCTAGATGTACTGTCTCTATTATAAAATGACAGACCAGCTAGATCTACTGTCTCTATTATAATATGACAGACCAGCTCGATCTACTGTCTCTATTATATTATGACAGACCAGCGACATCTACTGTCTCTATTATAATATGACAGACCAGCTAAATCTACTGTCTCCATTATAATATGACAGACCAGCTAGATCTACTGTCTCTATTATTTTATGACAACTGTGCCAGATCTACTGTCTTCTATTATAATACGATATAATGGGCCAGGATCACTGTCTGTATTATAATATGACAGACCAGCTTGATCTACTGTCTCTACTATATTATGACAGACCAGCAAGATCTACTGTCTATATTGTCAAATGAAAGACCAGCGAGATCTACTGTCTCTATTCGTTATGACAGACCAGTTGATGTACTGTCTCTATTATAATATGACAGACCAGCTAGATCTACTGTCTCTATTATAATATGACAGACCAGGTAGATCTACTGTCTCCATTATAACATGATAGACGAGCTAGATCTACTGTCTCTATTATTTTATGACATACCAGCTAGATCTACTGTCTCTATTATAATATGACAGACCAGCTAGATCAACTGTCTGTATTATATTATGACAGACCAGCTAGATCTATGTCTCTATTCTATTATGACAGACCAGCTAGATCTACTGTCCCCATTATAATATGACAGACCAGCTTAGATCTACTGTGTCTTTTATAATATGACAGACCAGCTAGATATACTGTCTCATGTTATGACAGAACAGCTAGATGTACTGTCTCTATTATATTATGACAGACCAGCTAGATCTACTGTCTCTATTATAATATGACAGAACAGCTCGATCAACTGTCTGTATTATTTTATGACAGACCAGCTAGATCTACTGTCCCCATTATAATATGACAGACCAGCTAGATCTACTGTCTCTATTATAATATGACAGACCAGATAGATCTACTGTCTCTATTATATTATGACAGACCAGCTAGATCTACTGTTTCTATTATAACATCCAAAGAACAGCTCAATCTAATGTCTCTATTATTTTTATGACAGATCAGCTAGATCTACTGTCTCTATCATATTATGACAGACCAGCTCGATCTACTGTCTCTATTATTTTAAGACACAGACCAGGTAGATCTACTGTCTCTGCTGCTATTATGACAGACCAGCTAGATCTACTGTCTCTATTATAATTTGACAGACCAGCTAGATATACTGTCTCTATTATAATATGACAGACCAGCTAGATCAACTGTCTGTATTATAATATGACAGACCAGCTAGATCTACTGTCCCCATTATAATAAGACAGACCAGCTAGATCTACTGTCTCTATTATATTATGACAGACCAGCCAGATCTACAGCTAGCTCGATCTACTGTCTCTATTATTTTATGACAGACCAGCTAGATCTACTGTCTCTATTATATTATGACAGACCAGCGTAGATCTACTGTCTCTGCTTATAATATGACAGACCAGCTAGATCTACTGTCTCTATTATAATTATGACAGACCAGCTAGATATACTGTCTCTATTATAATTATGACAGACCAGCTAGATCTACTGTCTCCATTATAATATGACAGACCAGCTCGATCTACTGTCTCTATTATATTGAACAGACCAGCGACATCTTCTGTCTCTGTTATAATATGACAGATCAGCTAGATCTACTGTCTCTATTATTTTATGACAGAACAGCTAGATCTACTGTCTCTATTATTTTATGACAGACCAGGTAGATCTACTGTTTCTATTATAACATGAAAGAACAGGTAGATCTACTGTCTCTATTCTATTATGACAGATCAGCTAGATCTACTGTCTCTATCATAATATGACAGACCAGCAAAATCTAGCTGTCTCTCTAAATATAATTATGATAGACCAGCTAGATCTACTGTCTCTATTATATTATGACAGACCAGCGACATCTACTGTCTCTATTATAATTATGACAGACCAGCTAGATCTACTGTCTCTATTATAAAATGATAGACCAGCTAGATCTACTGTCTCTATTATTTTATGACAGACCAGCTAGATCTACTGTCTCTATTATTTTATGACAGACCAGCTAGATCAACTGTCTCTATTATAATATGACAGACCAGCTTGATCTACTGTCTCTACTATATTATGACAGACCAGCAAGATCTACTGTCTATATTATCAATATGAAAGACCAGCGAGATCTACTGTCTCTATTCTATTATGACAGACCAGCTAGATGTACTGTCTCTATTATAATATGACAGACCAGCAAGATCTACTGTCTCTATTGTAATATGAAAGACCAGCGAGATCTACTGTCTCTATTCTATTATGATAGACGAGCTAGATCTACTGTCTCTATTATTTTATGACATACCAGCTAGATCTACTGTCTCTATTATAATATGACAGACCAGCTAGATCAACTGTCTGTATTATATTATGACAGACCAGCTAGATCTAATGTCTCTATTCTATTATGACAGACCAGCTAGATATACTGTCTCATGTTATGACAGAACAGCTAGATCAGCTGTCTCTATTATATTATGACAGACCAGGTAGATCTACTGTCTCATGTTATGACAGACCAGCTAGATCTACTGTCTCTATTATATTATGACAGACCAGCTAGATCTACTGTTCTATTATAATATGACAGACCAGCTAGATCTAACTGTCTCTATTATAATATGACAGACCAGCTAGATCTACTGTCTCTATCATATTATGACAGACCAGCTAGATCTACTGTCTCTATTATAATATGACAGACCAGCTAGATCTACTGTCTCTATTATATTATGACAGACCAGCTAGATCTACTGTCTCTATTATAACATGAAAGACCAGCTCGATCTACTGTCTCTATTATTTTATGACAGACCAGCTAGATCTACTGTCTCTATCATATTATGACAGACCAGCTCGATCTACTGTCTCTATTATATTATGACAGACCAGCTAGATCTACTGTCTCTATTATATTATGACAGACCAGCTAGATCTACTGTCTCTATTATAATATGACAGACCAGCTAGATCTACTGTCTCTATTATAATATGACAGACCAGCTAGATCTACTGTCTCTATTATAATATGACAGACCAGCTAGATCTACTGTCCCTATTATAATATGACAGACCAGCTAGATCTACTGTCTCTATTATATTATGACAGACCAGCTAGATCTACTGTCTCTATTATAACATGACAGACCAGCTAGATCTACTGTCTCTATTATTTTATGAAAGACCAGCTCGATCTACTGTCTCTATCATTTATGACAGACCAGCTAGATCTACTGTCTCTATTCTATTATGACAGACCAGCTAGATCTACTGTCTCTATTATAATATGACAGACCAGGTAGATCTACTGTCTCCATTATAATATGACAGACCAGCTAGATCTACTGTCTCTATTATATTATGACAGACCAGCTAGATCTACTGTCTCTATTATAATATGACAGACCAGCTAGATCTACTGTCTCTATTATTATGACAGACCAGCTAGATCTACTGTCTCTATTATATTATGACAGACCAGCTAGATCTACTGTCTCTATTATAATATGACAGACCAGCAAAATCTACTGTCTCTATTATAATATGACAGACCAGCTAGATCTACTGTCTCTATTATATTATGACAGACCAGCGAGATCTACTGTCTCTATTATATTATGACAGACCAGCTAGATCTACTGTCTCCATTATAAAATGATAGACCAGCTAGATCTACTGTCTCTATTATTTTATGACAGACCAGCTAGATCTACTGTCTCTATTATAATATGACAGACCAGCTAGATCTACTGTCTCTATTATAATATGACAGACCAGCTTGATCTACTGTCTCTACTATATTATGACAGACCAGCAAGATCTACTGTCTCTATTATAATATGAAAGACCAGCGAGATCTACTGTCTCTATTCTATTATGACAGACCAGCTAGATGTACTGTCTCTATTATAATATGACAGACCAGCTAGATCTACTGTCTCTATTATAATATGACAGACCAGGTAGATCTACTGTCTCCATTATAATATGACAGACCAGCTCGATCTACTGTCTCTATTATATTATGACAGACCAGCGACATCTACTATCTCTATTATAATATAACAGACCAGCTAGATCTACAGTCTCTATTATATTATGACAGACCAGCTAGATCTACTGTCTCCATTATAACATGATAGACGAGCTAGATCTACTGTCTCTATTATTTTATGACATACCAGCTAGATCTACTGTCTCTATTATAATATGACAGACCAGCTAGATCAACTGTCTGTATTATATTATGACAGACCAGCTAGATCTAATGTCTCTATTCTATTATGACAGACCAGCTAGATCTACTGTCCCCATTATAATATGACAGACCAGCTAGATCTACTGTGTCTTTTATAATATGACAGACCAGCTAGATATACTGTCTCATGTTATGACAGACCAGCTAGATGTACTGTCTCTATTATAATATGACAGACCAGCTAGATCTACTGTCTCTATTATAATATGACAGACCAGCTAGATCAACTGTCTCTATTATTTTATGACAGATCAGCTAGATCTACTGTCTCTATCATATTATGACAGACCAGCTCGATCTAATGTCTCTATTATAATGTGACAGACCAGCTAGATCTACTGTCTCATATATTATGACAGAACAGCTAGATCTACTGTCTCTATTCTATTATGACAGACCAGCTAGATGTACTGTCTCTATTATAATATGACAGACCAGCTAGATCTACTGTCTCTATTATAATATGACAGACCAGATAGATATACTGTCTCATTATTTTATGACAGAACAGCTAGATCTACTGTCTCTATTACATTATGACAGACCAGGTACATCTACTGTTTCTATTATAACATGAAAGAACAGCTCAATCTACTGTCTCTATTATTTTATGACAGATCAGCTCGATCTACTGTTTCTATTATATTATGACAGACCAGCTCGATCTACTGTCTCTGCTATATTATGACAGACCAGCTAGATCTACTGTCTCTATTATATTATGACAGACCAGCTAGATCTACTGTCTCTATTATAACATGAAAGACCAGCTCGATCTACTGTCTCTATTATTTTTATGACAGACCAGCTAGATCTACTGTCTCTATTATAATATGACAGACCAGCAAAATCTACTGTCTCTATTAGATTATGACAGACCAGGTAGATCTACTGTCTCTATTAATATGACAGACCAGCAAGATCTACTGTCCCCATTGTAATATGACAGACCAGCAAAATCTACTGTCTCTGTTATAATATGTCAGACCAGCTAGATATACTGTCTCATATTATAACAGAACAGCTAGATCTACTGTCTCTATTATATTATGACAGACCAGGTAGATCTACTGTTTCTATTATAACATGAAAGAACAGCTCAATCTACTGTCTCTATTATTTTATGACAGATCAGCTAGATCTACTGTCTCTATCATATTATGACAGACCAGCTCGATCTACTATCTCTATTATTTTATGACAGACCAGGTAGATCTACTGTCTCTATTCTATTATGACAGACCAGCAAGATCTACTGTCCCCATTATAATATGACAGACCAGCTAATCTACTGTCTCTATTATAATATGTCAGACCAGCTAGATATACTGTCTCATATAATTATAACAGAACAGCTGAATACTGTCTCTATTATATTATGACAGACCAGGTAGATCTACTGTTTCTATTATAACATGAAAGAACAGCTCAATCTACTGTCTCTATTATTTTATGACAGATCAGCTAGATCTACTGTCTCTATTATATTACTGAAAGACCAGCTCGATCTACTATCTCTATTATTTTATGACAGACCAGCTAGATCTACTGTCTCTATATATTATGACAGACCAGCTAGATCTACTGTCTCTATCATATTATGACAGACCGGCTAGATCTACTGTCTCTGCTCTATTATGACAGACCAGCTAGATCTACTGTCTCTATTATAATATGACAGACCAGCAAAATCTACTGTCTCTATTAGATTATGACAGACCAGGTAGATCTACTGTCTCTATTATATTATGACAGACCAGCTAGATGTACTGTCTCTATTATAAAAACAGACCAGCTTGATCTACTGTCTCTACTATAATATGACAGACCAGGTAGATCTACTGTCTCTATTCTATTATGACAGAACAGCTAGATCTACTGTCCCTATTCTATTATGACAGACCAGCTAGATGTACTGTCTCTATTATTTTATGACAGACCAGCTAGATCTACTGTCTCTATTATAATATGACAGACCAGCTAGATCTACTGTCTCTATTATAATGTGACAGACCAGCTAGATCTACTGTCCCCATTATAAAAATGACAGACCAGCTAGATCTACTGTCTCTATTATAATATGACAGACCAGCTAGATATACTGTCTCATATAATATGACAGAACAGCTAGATCTACTGTCTCTATTACATTATGACAGACCAGGTACATCTACTGTTTCTATTATAAAATGAAATAACAGCTCAATCTACTGTCTCTATTATTTTATGACAGAACAGCTCGATCTACTGTCTCTATCATATTATGACAGACCAGCTCGATCTACTGTCTCTATTATTTTATGACAGACCAGGTAGATCTACTGTCTCTGTTATATTACTGACAGACCAGCTAGATCTACTGTCTCTATTATAATATGACAGACCAGCTAGATCTACTGTCTCCCATTATAACATGACAGACCAGCTAGATCTACAGTCTCTATTATTTTATGACAGACCAGCTAGATCTACTGTCTCTATTATAATATGACAGACCAGCTAGATCAACTGTCTCTATTATAATATGACAGACCAGCTAGATCTAATGTTTCTATTATAATGACAGACCAGCTAGATCTACTGTCTCTATTCTATTATGACAGACCAGCGAGATCTACTGTCCTCTACTATAATATGACAGACCAGGTAGATCTACTGTCTCTATTATAATATGACAGACCAGCTAGATATACTGTCTCATATTATGACAGAACAGCTAGATCTACTGTCTCTATTATAATATGACAGACCAGCTCGATCTACTGTCTCTATTATATTATGACAGACCAGGTAGATATACTGTCTCTATTATAACATGACAGACCAGCTAGATCTAATGTCTCCATTATAAAATGACAGACCAGCTAGATCTACTGTCTCTATTATAATATGACAGACCAGCTAGATCTACTGTCTCTATTATATTATGACAGACCAGGTAGATCTACTGTTTCTATTATAACATGAAAGAACAGCTCGATCTACTGTCTCTATCATATTATGACAGACCAGCCTAGATCTACTGTCTCTATTATTTTATGAAAGACCAGGTGATCTACTGTCTCTATTATTTCATGACAGACCAGCTAGATCTACTGTCTCTATTATAATATATGACAGACCAGCTAGATCTACTGTCTCCATTATAACATGATAGACCAGCTAGATCTACAGTCTCTATTATTTTATGACAGACCAGCTAGATCTACTGTCTCTATTATAATATGACAGACCAGCTAGATCAACTGTCTCTATTATAATATGACAGACCAGCTAGATCAACTGTCTCTATTATAATGTGACAGACCAGCTGATCTACTGTCTCTATTCTATTATGACAGACCAGCTAGATCTACTGTCCCCATTATAATATGACAGAACAGCTCGATCTACTGTCTCTATCATATTATGACAGACCAGCTCGATCTACTGTCTCTATTATTTTATGACAGACCAGGTAGATCTACTGTCTCTGCTATATTATGACAGATCCAGCTAGATCTACTGTCTCTATTATAACATGATAGACCAGCTAGATCTGCTGTCTCTATTATTTCATGACAGACCAGCTCAGATCTACTGTCTCTATTATAATATGACAGACCAGCTAGATCTACTGTCTCCCATTATAACATGATAGACCAGCTAGATCTACAGTCTCTATTATTTTTATGACAGACCAGCTAGATCTACTGTCTCTATTATAATATGACAGACCAGCTAGATCAACTGTCTGTATTATAATATGACAGACCAGCTTGATCTAATGTCTCTGGCTATTATAATGACAGACCAGCTAGATCTACTGTCTCTATTCTATTATGACAGACCAGCTGATCTACTGTCCCCATTATAATATGACAGACCAGCTAGATCTACTGTCTCTATTATAATATGACAGACCAGCTAGATACTGTCTTCATAATATGACAGAACAGCTAGATCTACTGTCTCTATTATAATATGACAGACCACCTAGATCTACTGTCTCTATTATATTATGACAGATCAGGTAGATCTACTGTTTCTATTATAACATGAAAGAACAGCTCGATCTACTGTCTGTATTTTATGACAGATCAGCCAGATCTACTGTCTGTTATAATGTGACAGACCAGCTGATATACTGTCTCTATTATATTATGACAGACCAGCTAGATCTACTGTCTCTATTATAATGCTGACGTTGCTAGATATACTGCTCTATTATATTATGACAGACCAGCTAGATCTACTGCCTCTATTATAATATGACCAGATCAGGTAGATCTACTGTATCTATATATTATGACAGACCAGGTAGATCTACTGTCTCTATTATAATATGAAAGACCAGCTAGATCTACTGTTCATATTATGACAGAACAGCTAGATCTACTGTCTCCATTATAATACTGACAGACCAACTAGATCTACTGTCTCTATTATATTATGACAGACCAGGTAGATCTACTGTTTCTATTATAACATGAAAGAACAGCTCGATCTACTGTCTCTATTATTTTATGACAGATCAGCTAGATCTACTGTCTCTATCATATATATGACAGACCAGCTCGATCTACTGTCTCTATATTTTATGACAGACCAGGTAGATGTACTGTCTATATTATAATATGACAGACCAGCTAGATCTACTGTCTCTATTATAATATGACAGACCAGCTAGATATACTGTCTCTATTATAACATGACAGACCAGCTAGATCTAATGTCTGGCTATTATATTATGACAGACCAGCGACATCTACTGTCTCTATTATAACATGACAGACCAGCTAAATCTACTGTCTCTATTATATTATGACAGACCAGGTAGATCTACTGTTCTCTATTATAACATGAAAGAACAGCTAGATCTACTGTCTCTATCATAAAATGACAGACCAGCTCGATCTACTGTCTCTATTATTTTATGACAGACCAGCAGATCTACTGTCTCTACTATATTATGACAGACCAGCGAGATCTACTGTCTCTATTATAACATGAACCAGCTAGATCTACTGTCTCTATTATTTCATGACAGACCAGCTAGATCTACTGTCTCTATTATAATATGACAGACCAGCTAGATCTACTGTCTCCATTATAACATGATAGACCAGCTAGATCTACAGTCTCTATTATTTTATGACAGACCAGCTAGATCTACTGTCTCTATTATAATATGACAGACCAGCTAGATCAACTGTCTGTATTATAATATGCAGACCAGCTAGATCTAATATCTCCTGGCCATAATGTGACAGACCGAGCTAGATCTACTGTCTCTATTCTATTATGACAGACCAGCGAGATCTCATGTCCCATTATAATATGACAGACCAGCTAGATCTACTGTCTCTGTTATAATATGACAGACCAGCTAGATCTACCGTCTTCTATTATATTATGACAGACCAGGTAGATCTACTGTCATGCTTAACATGAAAGAACAGCCGATCTACCATCTCTATCATATTATGACAGAAGACAGCTCATCTACTGTCTCTATTATTTATGACAGACTCATTGGTAGATCTACTGTCTCGTTATATTATGACAGACCAGCTAGATCTACTGTCTCTATTATAACATGATAGACCAGCTAGATCTACTGTCTCCCTATTATTTCATGACACCAGCTGGGATCTACTGTCTCTATTATAATATGACAGACCAGCTAGATCTACCGTCATATAACATGATAGACCAGCTAGATCTACAGTCTCTATTATTTTTATGACAGACCAGCTAGATCTAGCTGTCTCTGTTATAATATGACAGACCAGCTAGATCAACTGTCTGTATTATAATATGACAGACCAGCTAGATCTAATGTCTTATGATAATGATGACAGACCAGCTAGATCTACTGTCTCTCTATTCTATTATGACAGACCAGCGAGATAGCTGGTCTGTCATAATAGAATAGAGACAGTAGATCTAACTGGTCGCATTATAATAGAGACATTAGGACTAGCTGGTCTGTCATATTATAACAATACAGACAGTTGGATCTAGCTGGTCTGTAAATATTATAATAGAGACAGTAGTTTGAGCTGGTCTGTCATATTATAATGGGAGACGGTAGATCTACCTGGTCTGTCATGAAATAATAGAGACAGTAGATCGAGCTGGGTCTGTCATAATATGATAGAGACAGTAGATCTAGCTGATCTGTCATCATAATGAGACAGTATGTCTAGCTGGGTCTGTCATATGGCACAGAGACAGTAGATCTAGCTGGTCTGTCATATTATTATAACGGGGACAGTAGATCTAGCTGGTCTGTCATAATAGAAGAGAGACAGTAGATCGGGAACTGGTCTGTCATATTATAATGGAGACGGTAGATCTAGCTGTTCTGTCATAATGAGACAGTAGATCTAGCTGGTCTTTCATATTATAATAGAGACAGTAGATCTACCTGGTCTGTCATAATATAATAGATACGGTAGATCTACCTGGTCTGTCATAGAATAATAGAGACTGTATATCTAGCTGCTCTGTCAAATTATAATAGAGACAGTAGATCTAGCTGGGTCTGTCATAACATAGCAGAGACAGTAGATCTACCTGGTCTGTCATAAAATAATAGAGACAGTAGATCTAGCTGGTCTGTCATAATATGATAGAGACAGTAGATCTAGCTGATCTGTCATAAAATAATAATGACAGTAGATCGAGCTGGTCTTTCATGTTATAACAGAAACAGTAGATCTAGCTGGTCTGTCATAATATAATAGAGACAGTATATCTAGCTGGTCTGTCATGCGCAATATGAGACAGTATATCTGGCTGGTCTGTCATATTATAATAGAGACAGTAGATCTAGCTGGTCTGTCATAATAGAATAGAGACAGTAGATCTAGCTGGTCTGTCACATTATAATAGAGACATTAGGTCTAGCTGGTCTGTCGCTATATAATACAGACAGTTGATCGAGCTGGTCTGCGTCATATTATAATGGAGACAGTAGATCTACCTGGTCTGTCATATTATAATAGGGCAGTACATCTAGCTGGTCTGTCATAATAGAATAGAGACAGTAGATCTAGCTGGTCTGTCATATTATAATAGAGACAGTACATCTAGCTGGTCTGTCATATTATAATAGAGACAGTACATCTAGCTGGTCTGTCATAATAATAGAGACAGTAGATCTGGCTGTTCTGTCATAATATGAGACAGTAGATCTCGCTGGTCTTTCATATTATAATAGAGACAGTAGATCGAGCTGGTCTGTCATAATATGAGACAGTATATCTAGCTATCTGTCATTTATGTAACAGAGACAGTAGATAGCTGGTCTGTCATATTATAATGGGGACAGTAGATCTAGCTGGTCTGTCATAATAGAATAGAGACAGTAGATCGAGCCATCTGTCATATTATAATGAAGACAGTAGATCTAGCTGTTCTGTCATAATATGAGACAGTGATCTAGCTGGTCTTTTCATATTATAATAGAGACAGTAGATCTACTCTGGTCTGTCATAATATAATAGATACGGTAGATCTACCTGGTCTGTCATAGAATAATAGAGACAGTATATCTAGCTGGTCTGTCAAATTATAATAGAGACAGTAGATCTAGCTGGTCTGTCATAATATAGTAGAGACAGTAGATCTACCTGGTCTGTCATAAAATAATAGAGACAGTAGATCTAGCTGGTCTGTCATAACATGAGAGACAGTAGATCACAGCTGATCTGTCATAAAAATAGAGACAGTAGATCGAGCTGGTCATGTTATAATAGAAACAGTAGATCTAGCTGGTCTGTCATAATATAATAGAGACAGTATATCTAGCTGGTCTGTCACATTATATTAGAGACAGTAGATCTAGCTGGTCTGTCATAATATAGCAGAGACAGTAGATCTACCTGGTCTGTCATAAAATAATAGAGACGGTAGATCGAGCTGGTCTTTCATAATATGATAGAGACAGTAGATCTGGCTGATCTGTCATAATATGAGACAGTATATCTAGCTGGTCTGTCATATTATAATAGAGACAGTAGATCTAGCTGGTCTGTCATATTATAATGGGGACAGTAGATCCCTGATCTGTCATAATAGGAATAGAGACAGTAGATCGAGCTGGTCTGTCATATTATAATGGAGACAGTAGATCTAGTTGTTCTGTCATAATATGAACGTGGTAGATCTAGCTGGTCTTTCATATTATAATAGAGACGGTAGATCTACCTGGTCTGTCATAACTTAATAGATACAGTAGATCTACCTGGTGTCATAGAATAACAGAGACAGTATATCTAGCTGGTCTGTCAAATTATAATAGAGACAGTAGATCTAGCTTGGTCTTGTCATAATATAGCAGAGACAGTAGATCTAGCTGATCTGTCATAAAATAGCCAGAGACAGTAGATCGAGCTGGTCTTCATGTTATAATAGAAACAGTAGATCTAGCTGGTCTGTCTAATATAATAGAGACGGTATATCTAGCTGGTCTGTCACATTATAATAGAGACGGTAGATCTAGCTTGTCTGTCATAATATAGCAGAGACAGTAGATCTACCTGGTCTGTCATAAAATAATAGAGACAGTAGATCGAGCTGGTCTGTCATAATGGTAGAGACGGTAGATCTAGCTGATCTGTCATAATATGAGACAGTATATCTAGCTGGTCTGTCATATATAATGGAGACGGTAGATTTAGCTGGTCTGTCATAACAGAATAGAGACAGTAGATCTAGCTTTGGTCTGTCACATTATAATAGAGACATTAGGTTAGCTGGTCTGTCATATTATAATACAGACAGTTGATTCAGCTGGTCTGTCATATTATAATAGAGACAGTAGATCGAGCTGGTCTCGTCATATTATAATGGAGACAGTAGATCTACCTGGTCTGTCATAAAATAATAGAGACAGTAGATCGAGCTGGTTCGTCATAATATGATAGAGACAGTAGATCTAGCTGATCTGTCATAAAATAATAGAGACAGTAGATCGAGCTGTTCTTTGTATTTATAATAGAAACAGTAGATTTACCTGGTCTGTCATAATATAATAGAGACAGTAGATCTAGCTGGTCTGTCATATTATAATAGAGACAGTAGATCTAGCTGTTCTGTCATAATATGAGACAGTATATCTAGCTGGTCTGTCATATTATAATAGAGACAGTAGATCTAGCTGGTCTGTCATAATAGAATAGAGACAGTAGATCTAGCTGGTCTGTCACGTTATAATAGAGACATTAGGTTAGCTGGTCTGTCATATTATAATACAGACAGTTGATCTAGCTGGTCTGTCATATTATAACAGGAGACAGTAGATTGAGCTGGTTCGTCATATTATAATGGAGACAGTAGATGTACCTGGTCTGTCATAAAATAATAGAGACAGTAGATCGAGAGCTGTCTGTCATAATATGATAGAGACCCAGTAGATCTAGCTGATCTGTCATAATATGAGACAGTATATCTAGCTGGTCTGTCATATTATAATAGAGACAGTAGATCTATTGGCCTGTCATATTATAATGGGGGACAGTAGACTAGCTGGTCTGTCATAATAGAATAGAGACAGTAGATCGAACTGGTCTGTCCTATTATAATGGAGACAGTAGATCTAGCTGTTCTGTCATAATATGAGACAGTAGATCTAGCTGGTCTTTCATATTATAACAGAGACAGTAGATCTACCTGGTCTGTCATAATATAATAGATACAGTAGATCTACCTGGTCTGTCATAGAATAATAGAGACTGTATATCTAGCTGGTCTGTCAAATTATAATAGAGACAGTAGATCTAGCTGGTCTGTCATAATATAGCAGAGACAGTAGATCTACCTGGTCTGTCATAAAATAATAGAGACAGTAGATCTAGCTGGTCTGTCATAATATGATAGAGACAGTAGATCTAGCTGATCTGTCATAAAAATAATAATGACAGTAGATCGAGCTGTCTTTCATGTTATAACAGAAACAGTAGATCTAGCTGGTCTGTCATAATATAATAGAGACAGTATATCTAGCCGGTTCGTCGTCACATTATAATAGAGACAGAGATCTAGCTGGTCTGTCATAATATAAAGTTATACAGTAGATCTACCTGGTCTGTCATAAAATAATAGAGACAGTAGATCGGTGCTGGTCTGTCATAATATGATAGAGACAGTAGATCTAGCTGATCTGTCATAAAATAATAGAGACAGTAGATCGGGCTGTTCTTTCATGTTATAATAGGAAGCAGTAGATCTACCTGGTCTGTCGTAATATAATAGAGACAGTAGATCTAGCTGGTTCGTCAGTAATATGAGACAGTATATCTAGCTGGTCTGTCATATTATAATAGAGACAGTAGATCTAGCTGGTCTGTCATAATAGAATAGAGACAGTAGATCTAGCTGGTCTGTCACATTATAATAGAGACATTAGGTCTCGCTGGTCTGTCATATTATAATACAGCCAGTTGATCTAGCTGGGTCTGTCATAATAGAATAGAGACAGTAGATCTAGCTGGTCTGTCACATTATAATAGAGACATTAGGTCTAGCTGGTCTGTCATATTATAATACAGACAGTTGATCTAGCTGGTCTGTCATATTATAATAGAGACAGTAGACCTAGCTGGTCTGTCATATTATAATAGAGACAGTACATCTAGCTGGTCTGTCATAATAGAATAGAGACAGTAGATCTAGCTGTTCTGTCAAGCAATATGAGACAGTAGATCTCGCTGGTCTTTCATATTATAATAGAGACAGTAGATCGAGCTGGTCTGTCATAATATGAGACAGTATATCTAGCTGGTCTGTCATATTATAATAGAGACAGTAGATCTAGCTGGTCTGTCATATTATAATGGGGACAGCAGATCTAGCTGGTCTGTCTGTGCTAGAATAGACAGTAGACGAGCTGTTCTGTCATAATATGAGACAGTAGATCTAGCTGGTCTTTCATATTATAATAGAGACAGTAGATCTACCTGGTCTGTCATAATATAATAGATACAGTAGATCTACCTGGTCTGTCATAGAATAATAGAGACTGTATATCTAGCCGGTCTGTCAAATTATAATAGAGACAGTAGATCTAGCTGGTCTGTCATAACATAGCAGAGACAGTAGATCTACCTGGTCTATCATAAAATAATAGAGACAGTAGATCTAGCTGGTCTGTCATAATATGATAGAGACAGTAGAGTCTAGCTGGTCTGTCACATTATAATAGAGACAGTAGATCTAGCTGTTCTGTCATAATATGAGACAGTATATCTAGCTGGTCTGTCATATTATAACAGAGACAGTAGATCTAGCTGGTCTGTCATAATAGAATAGAGACAGTAGATCTAGCTGGTCTGTCACGTTATAATAGAGACATTAGGTCTAGCTGGTCTGTCATATATGGCCTACAGACAGCTGATCTAGCTGGTCTGTCATATTATAATAGAGACAGTAGATTGAGCTGGTCTGTCATATTATAATGGAGACAGTAGATCTACCTGGTCTGTCATAAATAATAGAGACAGTAGATCGAGTTGGTCTGTCATAATATGATAGAGACAGTAGATCTAGCTGATCTGTCATAATATGAGACAGTATATCTAGCTGGTCTGTCATATTATAATAGAGACAGAGATCTAGCTGGTCTGTCATATTATAATGGGGACAGTAGATCTAGCTGGTCTGTCATAATAGAATAGAGACAGTAGATCGAACTGGTCTGTCATATTATACGGGAGACAGTAGATCTAGCTGTTCTGTCATAATATGAGACAGTAGATCTAGCCGGTCTTTCATATTATAATCGAGACGGTAGATCTACCTGGTCTGTCATAATATAATAGATACAGTAGATCTACCTGGTCTGTCATAGAATAATATAGACTGTATATCTAGCTGGTCTGTCAAATTATAATAGAGACAGTAGATCTAGCTGGTCTGTCATAATATAGCAGAGACAGTAGATCTACCTGGTCTGTCATAAAATAATAGAGACAGTAGATCGAGCTGGTCTGTCATAATATGATAGAGACAGTAGATCTAGCTGATCTGTCATAAAATAATAGAGACAGTAGATCGAGCTGTTCTTCATGTTATAATAGAAACAGTAGATCTACCTGGTCTAATACGTAATATAATAGAGACAGTAGATCTAGCTGGTCTGTCATAATATGAGACAGTATATCTAGCTGGTCTGTCATATAATAGAGACAGTAGATCTAGCTGGTCTGTCATAATAGAATAGAGACAGTAGATCTAGCTGGTCTGTCACATTATAATAGAGACATTAGGTCTCAGCTGGTCTGTCATATTATAATACAGCCAGTTGATCTAGCTGGTCTGTCATAATAGAATAGAGACAGTAGATCTAGCTGGTCTGTCACATTATAATAGAGACATTAGGTCTAGCTGGTCTGTCATATTATAATACAGACAGTTGATCTAGCTGGTCTGTCATATTATAATAGAGACAGTAGACCTAGCTGGTCTGTCATATTATAATAGAGACAGGTACATCTAGCTGGTCTGTCATAATAGAATAGAGACAGTAGATCTAGCTGTTCTGTCATAATATGAGACAGTAGATCTCGCTGGTCTTTCATATTATAATAGAGACAGTAGATCGAGCTGGTCTGTCATAATATGAGACAGTATATCTAGCTGGTCTCTGTCATATTATAATAGAGACAGTAGATCTATTGGTCTGTCATAATATAATGGGGACAGTAGATCTAGCTGGTCTGTCATAATAGAATAGAGACAGTAGATCGAGCTGTTTCTGTCATAATATGAGACAGTAGATCTAGCTGGTCTTTCATATTATAATAGAGACAGTAGATCTACCTGGTCTGTCATAATATAATAGATACAGTAGATCTACCTGGTCTGTCATAGAATAATAGAGACAGTATATCTAGCTGGTCTGTCAAATTATAATAGAGACAGTAGATCTAGCTGGTCTGTCATAACAGAGACAGTAGATCTACCTGGTCTGTCATAAAATAATAGAGACAGTAGATCTAGCTGGTCTGTCATAATATGATAGAGACAGTAGATCTAGCTGATCTGTCATAAAATAATAGAGACAGTAGATCGAGCTGGTCTTTCATGTTATAATAGAAACAGTAGATCTAGCTGGTCTGTCATAATATAATAGAGACAGTATATCTAGCTGGTCTGTCACATTATAATAGAGACAGTAGATCTAGCTGGTCTGTCATAATATAGCAGAGACAGTAGATCTACCTGGTCTGTCATAAAATAATAGAGACAGTAGATCTAGCTGGTCTGTCATAATATGATAGAGACAGTATTGAGATCTAGCCGATCTGTCATAAAATAATAGAGACAGTAGATCGAGCTGGTCTTTCATAATATGATAGAGACAGTAGATCTAGCTGATCTGTCATAATACGAGACAGTATATCTAGCTGGTCTGTCATATTATAATAGAGACAGTAGATCTAGCTGGTCTGTCATATTATAATGGGGACAGTAGATCTAGCTGGTCTGTCATAATAGAATAGAGACAGTAGATCGAGCTGGTCTGTCATATTATAATGGAGACAGTAGATCTAGCTGTTCTGTCATAATATGAGACAGTAGATCTAGCTGGTCTTTCATATTATAATAGAGACAGTAGATCTACCTGGTCTGTCATAATATAATAGATACAGTAGATCTACCTGGTCTGTCATAGAATAATAGAGACAGTATATCTAGCTGGTCTGTCAAATTATAATAGAGACAGTAGATCTAGCTGGTCTGTCATAATATAGCAGAGACAGTAGATCTAGCTGATCTGTCATAAAATAATAGAGACAGTAGATCGAGCTGGTCTTTCATGTTATAATAGAAACAGTAGATCTAGCTGGTCTGTCATAATATAATAGAGACAGTATATCTAGCTGGTCTGTCACATTATAATAGAGACAGTAGATCTAGCTTGTCTGTCATAATATAGCAGAGACAGTAGATCTACCTGGTCTGTTATAATATGATAGAGACAGTAGATCTAGCTGATCTGTCATAATATGAGACAGTATATCTAGCTGGTCTGTCATATTATAATAGAGACAGTAGATCTAGCTGGTCTGTCATAATAGAATAGAGGCAGTAGATCTAGCTGGTCTGTCACATTATAATAGAGACAGTAGATCTAGCTGGTCTGTCATATTATAATACAGACAGTTGATCTAGCTGGTCTGTCATATTATAATACAGACAGTAGATCGAGCTGGTCTGTCATATTATAATGGAGACAGTAGATCTACCTGGTCTGTCATAAAATAATAGAGACAGTAGATCGAGCTGGTCTGTCATAATATGATAGAGACAGTAGATCTAGCTGATCTGTCATAAAATAATAGAGACAGTAGATCGAGCTGTTCTTTCATGTTATAATAGAAACAGTAGATTTACCTGGTCTGTCATAATATAATAGAGACAGTAGATCTAGCTGGTCTGTCATATTATAATAGAGACAGTAGATCTAGCTGTTCTGTCATAATATGAGACAGTATATCTAGCTGGTCTGTCATATTATAATAGAGACAGTAGATCTAGCTGGTCTGTCATAATAGAATAGAGACAGTAGATCTAGCTGGTCTGTCACATTATAATAGAGACATTAGGTCTAGCTGGTCTGTCATATTATAATACAGACAGTTGATCTAGCTGGTCTGTCATATTATAATAGAGACAGTAGATTGAGCTGGTCTGTCATATTATAATGGAGACAGTAGATCTAGCTGGTCTGTCATATTATAATGGGGACAGTAGATCTAGCTGGTCTGTCATAATAGAATAGAGACAGTAGATCGAACTGGTCTGTCATATTATAATAGAGACAGTAGATCTACCTGGTCTGTCATAATATAATAGATACAGTAGATCTACCTGGTCTGTCATAGAATAATAGAGACTGTATATCTAGCTGGTCTGTCAAATTATAATAGAGACAGTAGATCTAGCTGGTCTGTCATAATATGATAGAGACAGTAGATCTAGCTGATCTGTCATAAAATAATAATGACAGTAGATCGAGCTGGTCTTTCATGTTATAACAGAAACAGTAGATCTAGCTGGTCTGTCATAATATAATAGAGACAGTATATCTAGCTGGTCTGTCACATTATAATAGAGACAGTAGATCTAGCTGGTCTGTCATAATATAGCAGAGACAGTAGATCTACCTGGTCTGTCATAAAATAATAGAGACAGTAGATCGAGCTGGTCTGTCATAATATGATAGAGACAGTAGATCTAGCTGATCTGTCATAAAATAATAGAGACAGTAGATCGAGCTGTTCTTTCATGTTATAATAGAAACAGTAGATCTACCTGGTCTGTCGTAATATAATAGAGACAGTAGATCTAGCTGGTCTGTCATAATATGAGACAGTATATCTAGCTGGTCTGTCATATTATAATAGAGACAGTAGATCTAGCTGGTCTGTCATAATAGAATAGAGACAGTAGATCTAGCTGGTCTGTCACATTATAATAGAGACATTAGGTCTAGCTGGTCTGTCATATTATAATGGAGACAGTAGATCTACCTGGTCTGTCATATTATAATAGAGACAGTAGACCTAGCTGGTCTGTCATATTATAATAGAGACAGTACATCTAGCTGGTCTGTCATAATAGAATAGAGACAGTAGATCTAGCTGTTCTGTCATAATATGAGACAGTAGATCTCGCTGGTCTTTCATATTATAATAGAGACAGTAGATCTTGCTGGTCTGTCATAATATAGTAGAGACAGTAGATCAAAATGGTCTGTCATTTTATAATAGAGACAGTACATCTAGCTGGTCTGTCATAATAGAATAGAGACAGTAGATCTAGCTGTTCTGTCATAATATGAGACAGTAGATCTCGCTGGTCTTTCATATTATAATAGAGACAGTAGATCGAGCTGGTCTGTCATAATATGAGACAGTATATCTAGCTGGTCTGTCATATTATAATAGAGACAGTAGATCTAGCTGGTCTGTCATATTATAATGGGGACAGTAGATCTAGCTGGTCTGTCATAATAGAATAGAGACAGTAGATCGAGCTGGTCTGTCATATTATAATGAAGACAGTAGATCTAGCTGTTCTGTCATAATATGAGACAGTAGATCTAGCTGGTCTTTCATATTATAATAGAGACAGTAGATCTACCTGGTCTGTCATAATATAATAGATACAGTAGATCTACCTGGTCTGTCATAGAATAATAGAGACAGTATATCTAGCTGGTCTGTCAAATTATAATAGAGACAGTAGATCTAGCTGGTCTGTCATAATATAGCAGAGACAGTAGATCTACCTGGTCTGTCATAAAATAATAGAGACAGTAGATCTAGCTGGTCTGTCATAATATGATAGAGACAGTAGATCTAGCTGATCTGTCATAAAATAATAGAGACAGTAGATCGAGCTGGTCTTTCATGTTATAATAGAAACAGTAGATCTAGCTGGTCTGTCATAATATAATAGAGACAGTATATCTAGCTGGTCTGTCACATTATAATAGAGACAGTAGATCTAGCTGGTCTGTCATAATATAGCAGAGACAGTAGATCTACCTGGTCTGTCATAAAATAATAGAGACAGTAGATCTAGCTGGTCTGTCATAATATGATAGAGACAGTAGATCTAGCTGATCTGTCATAAAATAATAGAGACAGTAGATCGAGCTGGTCTTTCATAATATGATAGAGACAGTAGATCTAGCTGGATCTGTCATAATATGAGACAGTATATCTAGCTGGTCTGTCATATTATAATAGAGACAGTAGATCTAGCTGGTCTGTCATATTATAATGGGGACAGTAGATCTAGCTGGTCTGTCATAATAGAATAGAGACAGTAGATCGAGCTGGTCTGTCATATTATAATGGAGACAGTAGATCTAGCTGTTCTGTCATAATATGAGACAGTAGATCTAGCTGGTCTTTCATATTATAATAGAGACAGTAGATCTACCTGGTCTGTCATAATATAATAGATACAGTAGATCTACCTGGTCTGTCATAGAATAATAGAGACAGTATATCTAGCTGGTCTGTCAAATTATAATAGAGACAGTAGATCTAGCTGGTCTGTCATAATATAGCAGAGACAGTAGATCTAGCTGATCTGTCATAAAATAATAGAGACAGTAGATCGAGCTGGTCTTTCATGTTATAATAGAAACAGTAGATCTAGCTGGTCTGTCATAATATAATAGAGACAGTATATCTAGCTGGTCTGTCACATTATAATAGAGACAGTAGATCTAGCTTGTCTGTCATAATATAGCAGAGACAGTAGATCTACCTGGTCTGTTATAATATGATAGAGACAGTAGATCTAGCTGATCTGTCATAATATGAGACAGTATATCTAGCTGGTCTGTCATATTATAATAGAGACAGTAGATCTAGCTGGTCTGTCATAATAGAATAGAGACAGTAGATCTAGCTGGTCTGTCACATTATAATAGAGACATTAGGTCTAGCTGGTCTGTCATATTATAATACAGACAGTTGATCTAGCTGGTCTGTCATATTATAATAGAGACAGTAGATCGAACTGGTCTGTCATATGTTATAATGGAGACAGTAGATCTACCTGGTCTGTCATAATATAAAGAGACAGTAGATCTAGCTGGTCTGTCATATTATAATAGAGACAGTACATCTAGCTGGTCTGTCATAATAGAATAGAGACAGTAGATCGAGCTGTTCTGTCATAATATGAGACAGTAGATCTCGCTGGTCTTTCATATTATAATAGAGACAGTAGATCTTGCTGGTCTGTCATAATATAGTAGAGACAGTAGATCAAAATGGTCTGTCATTTTATAATAGAGACAGTACATCTAGCTGGTCTGTCATAATATAATAGAGACAGTAGATCTACCTGGTCTGTCATAATCTAATAGAGACAGTAGATTTTGCTGGTCTGTCATATTATAATAGAGACAGTAGATCTCGCTGGTCTGTCATAATAGAATAGAGACAGTAGATCGAGCTGGTCTGTCATATATAATGGAGCAGTAGATCTAGCTGTTCTGTCATAATATGAGACAGTAGATCTAGCTGGTCTGTCATATTATAATAGAGACAGTAGATCTAGCTGGTCTGTCATAATATAATAGAGACAGTAGATCTAGCTGGTCTGTCATAGAATATATAGAGACAGTATATCTAGCTGGTCTGTCATATTATAGCTAGAGACAGTAGATCTAAAATGGTCTGTCATAATATAGCAGAGACAGTACATCTACCTGGTCTGTCATAAAATAATAGAGACAGTAGATCTAGCTGGTCTGTCATAATATGATAGAGACAGTAGATCTAGCTGATCTGACATTTAATAATAGAGACAGTAGATCGAGCTGGTCTTTCAGAGTTATAATAGAAACAGTAGATCTAGCTGGTCTGTCATAATATAATAGAGACAGTATATCTAGCTGGTCTGTCACATTATAATGAGACAGTAGATCTAGCTGGTCTGTCATAATATAGCAGAGACAGTAGATCTACCTGGTCTGTCATGAAATAATAGAGACAGTAGATCAAGCTGGTCTGTCATTTTATGATAGAGACAGTACATCTAGCTGATCTGTCATAAAATAATAGAGACAGTAGATCTAGCTGTTCTTTCATGTTATAATAGAAACAGTAGATCTACCTGGTCTGTCATAATATAATAGAGACAGTAGATCTAGCTGGTCTGTCATATTATAATAGAGACAGTAGAGCTAGCTGTTCTGTCATAATATGAGACAGTAGATCTAGCTGGTCTGTCATATTATAATAGAGACAGTAGATCTAGCTGGTCTGTCATAATAGAATAGAGACAGTAGATCTAGATGGTCTGCCACATTATAATAGAGACAGTGGTCTAGGTGGTCTGTCATATTATAATACAGACAGTTGATCTAGCTGGTCTGTCATATTATAATAGAGACAGTAGATCGAGCTGGTCTGTCATATTATAATAGAGACAGTACATCTAGCTGGTCTGTCATAATATAATAGAGACAGTAGATCTAGCTGTTCTGTCATAATATGAGACAGTAGATCTCGCTGGTCTTTCATATTATAGTAGAGACAGTAGATCAAAATGGTCTGTCATTTTATAATAGAGACAGTACATCTAGCTGGTCTGTCATAATATAATAGAGACAGTAGATCTACCTGGTCTGTCATAATCTAATAGAGACAGTAGATTTTGCTGGTCTGTCATATTATAATAGAGACAGTAGATCTCGCTGGTCTGTGATAATAGAAAAGAGACAGTAGATCTACCTGGTATGTCATAAAATAATAGAGACAGTAGATCTAGCTGGTCTGTCATAATATGATAGAGACAGTAGATCTAGCTGGTCTGTCATAATATAATAGAGACAGTATATCTAGCTAGTCTGTCAAATTATAATAGAGGCAGTAGATCTAGCAGGTCTGTCATAATATAGCAGAGACAGTAGATCTAGCTGATCTGTCATAAAATGATAGAGACAGTAGATTGAGCTGTTCTTTCATGTTATAATAGAAACAGTAGATCTACCTGGTCTGTCATAATATAATAGAGACAGTAGATCTAGCTGTTCTGTCATAATATGAGACAGTATATCTAGCTTGTCTGTCATATTATAATAGAGACAGTAGATCTAGCTGGTCTGTCACATTATAATAGAGGCAGTAGATCTAGCTGGTCTGTCATAATATAGCAGAGACAGTAGATCTACCTGGTCTGTCATAAAATAATAGAGACAGTAGATCGAGCTGGTCTGTCATATTATAATAGAGACAGTAGATCTAGCTGGTCTGTCATATTATAATGAGACAGTAGATCTACCTGGTCTGTCATATTATAATAGAGACAGTAGATCTAGCTGGTCTGTCATATTATAATAGAGACAGTAGATCTAGCTGGTCTGTCATAATAGAATAGAGACAGTAGATCTAGCTGGTCTGTCATAATAATAGAGACAGTAGATCTAGCTGGTCTGTCATATTTGATAATATAATAGAGACAGTAGATCTAGCTGGTCTGCCATAATATAGTAGAGACAGTAGATCAAAATGGTCTGTCATTTTATAATAGAGACAGTAGATCTAGCTGGTCTGTCATAATATAATAGAGACAGTAGATCTACCTGGTCTGTCATAATATAATAGAGACAGTAGATCTTGCTGGTCTGTCATAATATAATAGAGACAGTAGATCTAGCTGGTCTGTCATAATATAATAGAGACAGTAGATCTACCTGGTCTGTCATAATAATAGAGACAGTAGATTTTGCTGGTCTGTCATATTATAATAGAGACAGTAGATCTCGCTGGTCTGTCATAATATAATAGAGACAGTAGATCTACCTGGTCTGTCATATTATAATAGAGACAGTAGATCTAGCTGGTCTGTCATAATATGATAGAGACAGTAGATCTAGCTGGTCTGTCATAAAATAGAGACAGTAGATCTAGCTGGTCTTTCATGTTATAATAGAGACAGTAGATCTAGCTGGTCTGTCATAATATAATAGAGACAGTAGATCTAGCTGGTCTGTCATATTATAATAGAGACAGTAGATCTAACTGGTCTGTCATAATATAATAGAGACAGTAGATCTAGCTGGTCTGTCATAATATAATAGAGACAGTAGATCTAGCTGGTCTGTCATATTATAATAGAGACAGTAGATCTAGCTGGTCTGTCATAATAGAATAGAGACAGTATATCTAGCTGTTCTGTCATAATATGAGACAGTAGATCTAGCTGGTCTGTCATATTATAATAGAGACAGTAGATCTAGCTGGTCTGTCATATTATAATAGAGACAGTAGATCAAAATGGTCTGTCATAATATAGCAGAGACAGTAGATCTAGCTGGTCTGTCATAAAATAATAGAGACAGTAGATCTGAGCTGGTCTTTCATAATATAATAGAGACAGTAGATCTACCTGGTCTGTCATAAAATAATAGAGACAGTAGATCTAGCTGGTCTGTCATAATATAATAGAGACAGTAGATCTAGCTGGTCTGTCATATTATAATAGAGACAGTAGATCTAGCTGGTCTGTCATAATATAATAGAGACAGTAGATCTAGCTGGTCTGTCATAAAATAATAGAGACAGTAGATCAAGCTGGTCTGTCATGTTATAATAGAGACAGTAGATCTAGCTGGTCTGTCATAATATAATAGAGACAGTAGATCTACCTGGTCTGTCATATTATAATAGAGACAGTAGATCTAGCTGGTCTGTCATAATAATGAGACAGTAGATCTAGCTGGTCTGTCATATTATAATAGAGACAGTAGATCTAACTGGTCTGTCATATTATAATAGAGACAGTAGATCTAGCTGGTCTGTCATATTATAATAGAGACAGTAGATCTAGCTGTTCTGTCATAATAATGAGACAGTAGATCTAGCTGGTCTGTCATAATATAATAGAGACAGTAGATCTAGCTGGTCTGTCATAATTATAATAGAGACAGTACATCTAGCTGGTCTGTCATATAATAGAGACAGTAGATCTAGCTGGTCTGTCATAATTATAATAGAGACAGTAGATTTTGCTGGTCTGTCATATTATAATAGAGACAGTAGATCTAGCTGGTCTGTCATATTATAATAGAGACAGTAGATCTAGCTGGTCTGTCATAAAATAATAGAGACAGTAGATCTAGCTAGTCTGTCATAAAATAATAGAGACAGTAGATCTAGCTGGTCTGTCATAATATAAATAGAGACAGTAGATCTAGCTGGTCTGTCATAATATAATAGAGACAGTAGATCTACCTGGTCTGTCATATTATAATAGAGACAGTAGATCTAGCTGGTCTGTCATATTATAATAGAGACAGTAGATCTAGCTGGTCTGTCATAATATAATAGAGACAGTAGATCTAGCTGGTCTGTCATAAAATAATAGAGACAGTAGATCTAGCTGGTCTGTCATAATATAATAGAGACAGTAGATCTAGCTGGTCTGTCATAATATAATAGAGACAGTAGATCTAGCTGGTCTGTCATATTATAATAGAGACAGTAGATCTAGCTGGTCTGTCATATTATAATAGAGACAGTACATCTAGCTGGTCTGTCATAATAGAATAGAGACAGTAGATCTAGCTGTTCTGTCATAATATGAGACAGTAGATCTCGCTGGTCTTTCATATTATAATAGAGACAGTAGATCTTGCTGGTCTGTCATAATATAGTAGAGACAGTAGATCAAAATGGTCTGTCATTTTATAATAGAGACAGTACATCTAGCTGGTCTGTCATAATATAATAGAGACAGTAGACCTACCTGGTCTGTCATAATCTAATAGAGACAGTAGATTTTGCTGGTCTGTCATATTATAATAGAGACAGTAGATCTCGCTGGTCTGTCATAATAGAATAGAGACAGTAGATCTACCTGGTCTGTCATAAAATAATAGAGACAGTAGATCTAGCTGGTCTGTCATAGATATGATAGAGACAGTAGATCTAGCTGGTCTGTCATATTATAATAGAGACAGTAGATCTAGCTGGTCTGTCATATTATAATAGAGACAGTAGATCTAGCTGGTCTGTCATAATATGATAGAGACAGTAGATCTAGCTGATCTGTCACATTTAAAATAATAGAGACAGTAGATCTAGCTGGTCTTTCATAATATAATAGAAACAGTAGATCTAGCTGGTCTGTCATAATATAATAGAGACAGTAGATCTAGCTGGTAATTATCATATTATATAGAGACAGTAGATCTTGCTGGTCTGTCATAAAATATAGAGACAGTAGATCAAAATGGTCTGTCATAATATAATAGAGACAGTAGATCTAGCTGGTCTGTCATAATAGAATAGAGACAGTAGATCTAGCTGGTCTGTCACATTATAATAGAGACAGTCTAGATAATATGAGACAGTAGATCTAGCTGGTCTGTCATAATATAATAGAGACAGTAGATCTAGCTAGTCTGTCATAATATAATAGAGACAGTAGATCTAGCTGGTCTGTCATAATATAATAGAGACAGTAGATCTAGCTGGTCTGTCATAATTATAATAGAGACAGTAGATTGAGCTGTTCTTTCATATTATAATAGAAACAGTAGATCTACCTGGTCTGTCATAATATAATAGAGACAGTAGATCTAGCTGGTCTGTCATAAAATAATAGAGACAGTATATCTAGCTGGTCTGTCATGTTATAATAGAGACAGTAGATCTAGCTGGTCTGTCATATTATAATAGAGGCAGTAGATCTAGCTGGTCTGTCATAATATAATAGAGACAGTATATCTAGCTGGTCTGTCATATTATAATAGAGACAGTAGATCTAGCTGGTCTGTCATAATATAGTAGAGACAGTAGATCTAGCTGGTCTGTCATAAAATAATAGAGACAGTAGATCTAGCTGGTCTGTCATAAAATAATAGAGACAGTAGATCTAGCTGTTCTTTCATGTTATAATAGAGACAGTAGATGTCGAGCTGTTCAGATAATATAATAGAGACAGTAGATCTAGCTGGTCTGTCATAATATAATAGAGACAGTAGATCTAGCTGTTCTGTCATAATATGAGACAGTAGATCTAGCTGGTCTGTCATATTATAATAGAGACAGTAGATCTAGCTGGTCTGTCATAATATAATAGAGACAGTAGATCTAGCTGGTCTGTCATATTATAATAGAGACAGTAGATCTAGCTGGTCTGTCATAATATAATAGAGACAGTAGATCTAGCTGGTCTGTCATATTATAATAGAGACAGTAGATCTACCTGGTCTGTCATATTATAATAGAGACAGTAGATCTACCTGGTCTGTCATAATATAATAGAGACAGTAGATCTAGCTGGTCTGTCATAATATAATAGAGACAGTAGATCTAGCTGGTCTGTCATAATATAATAGAGACAGTAGATTTCGCTGGTCTTTCATAATATAATTTACATTAGATCATTCTAGCAGACGCTATAATCCAGAGACAGTAGATCAAATTGGTCTGTCATAATATGACATCCAGTAGAACAGTCACTCAATAGTGCATCTAAATCTTAAAGAATAGAGACAGTAGATCGCTGTTCTGTCATAATAGAGACAGTAGATCTTATAATATAAGACAGTAGATCAACTGGTATGTCATTGTATAATAGAGACAGTAGATCTAGCTGGTCTGTCATAATATAATAGAGACAGTAGATCTACCTGTTCTGTCATAATCAAATAGAGACAGTAGATTTTGCTGGTCTGTCATATTATAATAGAGACAGTAGATCTAGCTGGTCTGTCATAATAGAATAGAGACAGTAGATCTACCTGGTCTGTCACATTATAATAGAGACAGTAGATCTAGCTGGTCTGTCATAATATGATAGAGACAGTAGATCTAGCTGGTCTGTCATAATATAATAGAGACAGTATATCTAGCTGGTCTGTCAAATTATAATAGAGGCAGTAGATCTAGCTGGTCTGTCATAATATAGCAGAGACAGTAGATCTAGCTGATCTGTCATAAAATAATAGAGACAGTAGATTGAGCTGTTCTTTCATGTTATAATAAAACAGTAGATCTACCTTGTCTGTCGCCAATATAATAGAGACAGTAGATCTAGCTGTTCTGTCATAATATGAGACAGTATATCTAGCTTGTCTGTCATATTATAATAGAGACAGTAGATAGCTGGTCTGTCACATTATAATAGAGGCAGTAGATCTAGCTGGTCTGTCATAATATAATAGAGACAGTATATCTAGCTGGTCTGTCAAATTATAATAGAGACAGTAGATCTAGCTGGTCTGTCATAATATAGCAGAGACAGTAGATCTACCTGGTCTGTCATAAAATAATAGAGACAGTAGATCGAGCTGGTCTGTCATATTATAATAGAGACAGTAGATCTAGCTGTTCTGTCATATTATAATAGAGACAGTAGATCTAGCTGGTCTGTCATAATATAATAGAGACAGTAGATCTAGCTGGTCTGTCATAATAGAATAGAGACAGTATATCTAGCTGGTCTGTCATATTATAATAGAGACAGTAGATCTAGCTGTTCTGTCATAATATGAGACAGTAGATCTAGCTGGTCTGTCATATTATAATAGAGACAGTAGATCTAGCTGGTCTGTCATAATATAATAGAGACAGTAGATCTAGCTGGTCTGTCACATATATAATAGAGACAGTAGATCTAGCTGGTCTGTCATAATTATAATAGAGACAGTAGATCTAGCTGGTCTGTCATATTATAACAGAGACAGTAGATCGAGCTGGTCTGTCATAATATAATAGAGACAGTAGATCTAGCTGGTCTGTCATATTATAATAGAGACAGTATGATCTAGCTGGTCTGTCATATTATAATAGAGACAGTAGATCGTAGCTGGTCTGTCATATTATAATGGAGACAGTAGATCTACCTGGTCTGTCATATTAT